>NW_022992231.1:312291-507291 GCF_902827175.1 Gymnodraco acuticeps | reverse complement strand
TGGTGTGCAGTAAACGTATGAATAAGAGAAAGAAACCAATACACAAATCTGCTTCCACTTTCTGAGTCTTTGATTTGTTGTATCATTTATATGCCGATTATTTTTCTAGATTAATGGTTTGGTGTATAAAATGTCCTGTTTCTCAACATTTAAGGTAATGTCTTTAAATGCCTTGTTTTGTCAGTCCAAACCAAAAGATCTTCACTTTATGATATAAAACAAAAAAAAGCTGAACATGTCCTCATTTAAGAGACTGAAAGTGGCATTCTCTTACATTCCTGCATGATTTTACTGCGCAATGAATACTTGAATTCTAGTATTTTAATTACATTTGGCTGAAACATATCTTACTTGTAATATAATGTTTTAAATGCAGGACAATGTTCAATGTGGTATAAGTAGCCTATAGTTTTACTGCAGTCAACGATCTGGAAAATTCTTCCAGCACATACAGTTCACTCAGGTCCCTCCTTTGGTCCGCGAGCCTCAGCTTGAAACACTGCAGCCTCAGTTGACTTGAGAGTGATTAAAAATGTTCAACACTATAGAAACCAGGAGGCCAATGGAGGAACGGGAAGCTGTTTACAAGTGGGGGGTGCACCGTTTCTATGGTTTCTGGACAAACCTCCTGCAGCCCCAGGTATTAAACGGCCCCCACCGGAGGATCCTGCCCGTTAGAGGAGAAGCGGCCAGCACCGCGCCAAACACCGTGCACAGGAATCCAACGTTCCCTAATTCTCACACAATTCTGACCCCAGGTGAAGCAGGCTGAGGCTCTATACGTGCTGGATTTAAAAAGACCTCTACTCAACATAACAGCAGAAAAAGGTGAGTTTAAATTTGATCCATCCCCAGAATATAATACACCTGTAAACTTTCCCAAAAGGCCTTGGATATCCTGTTAATACGCACGTTTATGTATGACTAGTTTGTTGATCATAAACTATATATGGCATGCTTATTATTTCATTTGCATTGAAATATTGACCGTAGAATAATCACAAGCATTTTAGTAGTTTTATTTGGAGCAAACCATGCCCATTATAATGTGCGGATGTTACGCGTAAAACCTCCAACATGTGAGCATGTCTTTACATCTCAATGTATATAACAGTCGGTGTTTAAAAAAAAAAGATATAGTTAAACGTTTATTTAACTAGTTAATACATTGGGTTAGGTTTAAAGCTGATCATTGGAGTTGGTAATGACTCTTTTCTGCGCTGAGCGTCAAGTGCGCACCAGTTTTTCATGGAGACTTTGAGACATAAAGTAAGAGGCCAGTGTTTTTGTCACCATTGTTTTCAAAGTTTAGTTTCTAAAGCGTCATCACTCAGACATCCAGGTGACAGACTAGCCAGTGGATTTAAATGGTTGTTGAAAAGACGTTGACTTTATGCACAAACGCGCACACAGAGGCTCTGTTTTCAAATAAGGCTCATCATTGTCCTGCCTGTTCACACTTTGTTAAAGTCGGGTGTATATTTTGTGTCCTGTCAGACGGTGGCAGGGGAAGGAGGGTAACGGAGAGAGAGAAAGAGAGAAAGAGAGAGAGAGAGAAAAAAGAAAGAGCCATGCTGACTCTGAGCTGCGCCGACCCGTGGCCCGAAGGCTCCGTGGGGCTGGAGGAGGAGGTGGTGACCGCGGCTGCTCAGGCGGAGGAGCGGGACACCAACAGCAGCATCTGCAGCTCCGTGAACCTGGACGACAGCCTGACCAGCCTGCAATGGCTGCAGGAGTTCTCCATCCTCGGTGCCAACGTGCCCCAGCAAGCGCTCCACCTGCAGCAGCAGCTGTTCGGACACCAGCGGCTGGGCTCTGACGCGCCGGCCTCCCCTGTGGCCGGGGACCCCGCCTCCTCCATCGGCATGCCGCTGACCCCCGGGAAGCCCACAGCGGCAGCCTACAGCAGGATGCAGTCCCTGCCGGGCATCGTGGCGCACGGGCACTGCCCAGACGAGGTGGACTACAAGACAAACACGCGCATCAAGCCACCATACTCGTACGCGACGCTCATCTGCATGGCGATGCAGGCCAGCAAGAAGAGCAAGATCACCCTGTCCTGCATCTACCAGTGGATCACCGACAACTTCTGCTACTACAGACACGCGGACCCCACCTGGCAGGTATTTTAAAACACACACACACACACACACACACACACACACACACACACACACACACACACACACACACACACACACACACACACACACACACACACACAGTATTTCGTGCTCTATCTATTTAAAGGAACATATTTTACTTGTAGATGTTTCTATATGTATTTGACAGCTTAAGTTACTTTACGGATCCAGATTATATTTATTTAATATAAATGATGATTAATTAACATAATAACTTAACCTACCAGCAGTATTCCACAGTTACCAGCTGCAATACTTAAGTGTTAAACACACTATTTACAGTAATACACGTTTCTGATGGGCCATCCTGCATCAGTGCTTTTTCTTCTCATCCTCTTCATTTATTTGGTTTGCATACTTTTCTACTATTACTTATATTACAATGCAGGGCTTTTGCTTCGAGTAGAGTATTTCTATTCTATGGTATTGCTACTTTTGGGCATTTAATTTTACTTTACTTATTACAAAACTTGCTATGTAATTTTTTTATTTCAAATTTCTCACACCAAACTATGGAGACATGTGGAGTTTATTGTTCTAACACAGTTTCCATTGTTTGAAATTAAGTTTCAAATGACAGCTGGGAACAAGAAATATTGCTATTTAAAGAACAGTAGAAGAACATTTTTAACACAATGAGTCCTTGGCCTGCTGCCACACTGACGTATTAGTAACTTCGCATGTGGTTATTAATCTAAATACCCCCCCCAGCTGTACAAAACCAGTAAACACTAAAATCCTATTTATATCGACGCTTTTGCTATAGCTGTATTTTCTGCTCGATCAAAAACAAGTGATGGTGGAGGTGGAGGAGATTCTTCCTCTAAAGTTTAGGAATTTTTCAGAAAAAAGTTTAATTTCAATGAATGATTGATGAAGCGGTTAGCTGTACTCCTGTGCTTCAGCGTCTGAGCTTTCTGTTATTGTAAGGCAGTACATGGGGCAGATAATATTTAACAAAGGTCATCGGGTCGCTGCTCTTTTTAGACTTCAGTGAAGAAGACGCTGGGGGGGGTGCTCTGCCATGTGTACTTCCTGCCCCACGACAGGCTGATGTTTAGATGTTTAGATTGTTACCATGCTAAGCCAACTTGCTGCTTGTTGTAGCGCTATATTAACATTAGAGACAAGAGAGTGGTGTTACTATTATACTATAATAAAGAATATAATATGCATATTTACCAAATATATATTTAAAATCCTAATAATTTAGCTTTTTTTTACTTTTATTCTCTCACCTGGAACTCAATGGGATTTTGGTTGGATGCCTCTAATAAGTTATGTGGTTATGCAATGCGAATTTCTGGGTTTTCCTAAAAAAAGATGTCGTTCCTTCAGGATGCTGTTTGATGAAACCATTGTACGACGAGTGTAAGTTGAAACATTCATCTGTATTTTCAGAACTCCATCAGACACAACCTATCGCTCAACAAGTGCTTCATCAAGGTGCCGCGTCAGAAGGATGAACCCGGGAAGGGCGGCTTCTGGAAGATCGACCCTCAGTACGCTGAGCGTCTCCTGAGCGGCGCCTACAAGAAGAGGCGAATGCCCCCTGTCCAGATCAACCCAGCCTTGCAAAACCGTCTCCGAATCAACGTCCACCCACAAACCAGAGGCCCCTGCATCCCTGCGGGGAGTCAGAGTGGCTTGTGCATCAATCCCGAGTCTCAGCAGCTTCTCCAGGAGTTCGAAGAGGCAACCGGTGCCGACCAGAACTGGGACCCCCATATGGCTGAAGGGACCATGCTGGGGTCCTGGCCGGTGGTGAGGGGAAGAAGTGGCCACAAGAGGAAACTAGGATCAAGAAATGGCGGCACCAAAGCTCCCCGGCGCTCAAGTTCGCCGCTGCTTTCCGTCGAGGAACAGAAGGAGATCGGACCTCTGAAGGGAGACTTTGACTGGGACGCCCTGCTGGACTCGGCTCTCAATGGGGAGCTCAGTTTGGATGGAGGAGAACCTCTGAGCCCCATCATGAAGGATGAAGACCTGATGGTGCGGGGGACCCATATCTCTCCGATCGAAGCCCCCCCAGGGACCGCGGACATCCACGTGTTGGTGGAGACCCAAAGGAATAATGAGGTGTCAGACTTTGATGAGGAGACCTTCCTCGCCACCGCCTTCCTAGAGACCCCGTGGCCAGAAGAGGAGGAACAAAGCAGCAATGACTTCCTGTGTAGCTCCTCCGTCAACCTGGACCAGCTGTTTGATCTTGGAGACTCTTTAGGCGGGGACCCCAACACCCGGATTGACACCCTCCTTTAAGGAATAGTTGGAAAATGAAAACTCATACATGAGGAATAACAGACTCTTTTTTTATTACACTATAGCAACGTTTATTGGCTTTTTGAAGATGTTTAAAGTATTTTTAGAATGAGCTTTTGTTGCTGATTCATGCAGGAAGTGAATTCCCAATGCCTAATGAACAAAAATGCCACGATGTACAGCAGCAGAAACATCATCACACAGAAAAAGAACTCAAACTAAATGTACGAAATGACAAAAAGAAATCCAGAAATAGGGCCTGGTCACACCACAAAATTAAACAGAAATATAATCCATCTTCACGAACCCTGGTGACGTAGTTAGTTAGCATGATGGATGTGGATTAAGACAGCTGGATGCAGTGCCTCCAGTGGCCAACTGTATACCTACTACAACAAACAAACTGACAGGAAAGCTTGAATTCCAAACAAGGTAATAATAATCAATCACTTTGTTTTTCTACAAATAGAAAAACGAATTCTATAGGTTTAGTTCTTGTCAAATGTAACTAGAGTAAGAGATTTGAAGGAGTGTGACATTGTGAACATTTAACGGAAAAGCACTAATGAGTCAGGTCCCATTGGTATACATTTTTCTTAAGAACTTGTTACTCCTTTAGTCTCGTAATTCAACATGCAGGATAGTCCGATAAACCTCAACATTACGTCACATACTCGATATAAGATGGGTTCAGTTACGACTTGGTTACGTTTAGGGTTAGGGTTTATATATGGTTAAATATATAGTACAAATGGTGGCTTGGGTCATGTAAGTAAGTCCACCTGGAAAATATTGAATTGGTTTGACCCAGTCCATCTGCCCTGACCTCTTACCTCAATGTACTGTAACAAAAAGGGCCTAACTTTCAAGTCCAAAATCACCTGAACCTTCTGTCGACCGTCTGCATTCATGGGGACTGTAGAGCATGCCATGTTGCGTTTCCCTAAACCCCGCCTCCAAGCCGCTACTAAGAAGTAGTTTTACTATTAAAAAATGACACGCATTCCTCCCAATGTAAATCAATGGGAAAAGTATTTTTGGGGCACATGACATAACGTGTCTAACATGGAAGTTGTAATTCAATGTTTAGCCACAACAAAAATGTGCTGTAAAGCTTAGCGCTCTTCCTGGGGGCTTGGTAGGGCCACTGACCGCGTTATTGCTTGGTTGGGAGTCAGAACGCCTATGAGCTCTTCAAGCAATATGTTTTCGATTAACTTAGCGCCATCTTGGAATCTGGTATCCAGTTCGTATAATACATCCATGGTAAACAAGTTTGACTTTATTGCGCTTTAAATGAGCTGTATTAGTACTATGGCCCCCTGTCTTTTAACAGTATTTAGTCTGACAGTAGATTGGTGACACACCAAGCTACAAAGCTTTCTCCATTTTGAACTCTCCATCCCTTCAAGGCTCAGAAAGTTATGCGAATGGTTAATGAAGCAAATCGGTGTTTTAAGTTGATGCAAAAGATCTGGATTGATTCACTTTGCGACACGCCATAGATTCCATTTCACTGATTTTTTCTCCAAATGTCAGAGTTTTTAAATGCGGCCGTTAAGATTGAGGTATCACGGTCTCTGTTTACGTCATAAAAAGTGTTTATTCATGTTATTTTTGGCCTAAATACTGTTCAGAAAACAACTGATCCACAATTTAAACTGGTACCAGCAAGTAAAAGCCGGAGATATGATTGACAAAAGTTTCTAAGAATTTGTTTTTATTATGTAAATACTGTGACACCAGCACTATGATGATAAATAATATTTGCCAAATGATGTTTGATGTAGGAGTGATTTACTGTATGTTGTTTTTTTGTGTGGGGTTTTTGGTACTAACTATTCTCTGTGTGCATCTTTCAAAATTAACTAGGAGCAGTTTATTAGATTAATAACTATTATACAGGATAAATATCTTTTTTTCAAGAGGACTCCTTCATATCAGACTCCTTTTAGAAGTTTGAAGTAGTGATTCTTAGCAGAGTAGATGTTAAGCAGTTGAGGAAGAGCGTCTGAGCTTCAAGGTGTAAAAGCCTAAACAGCTTGAGGCAAAATTCTATTAGGACCTTAAAAAGCTCATCTTAGAAAGGCCAAAGAGCCTTGTAAATGAATAGCTGACCTTCTATGTGCCAAGAACAACACTTGGGACTCGACAGGGTGGCAGTGTTTTTTAGAGGAATTTCCCTTTTTTTCTAAAACATAACTTCTGATAGGTTGTTGGATAACCAAACAACTCCACATGAATACACATAGTCTTAACTTTAATGATAGACTCATTGCTCCTGTTTTCCTCTAAAATGTGTGAAAGTGCAATCAATGTACAGCGATACTTGTTATATTTTACATGCAGTTTACTTTCCAGACACCAGTTTCTCTAGCTTGTGTATTATGAGGTGTGAATACGCAAAGAACTCTTTGTCATGAAACAATTGTTTGTCAGCTCTTCTTGATCAAATAACACGTTAAAGCGTTATGATGGCATATTATATTATACCATGATTGGTTCTGTAAAGATAGACACACTGTATGTGATCTTTTCTTTCCTGTTTTTATTTTATTTTCCACTTTTCTTTGACAATAAAAACATGTTTTACTGCATCTTGTTATTTAAATGATATCTTTGATTTAGTATTAATCATTTGACTTGGTTTCCCTCTGGGTCAGGCTATAATTTATCATCAACAATCACATGGATTATCAAGAGATTTCAAAAAACCATTTGTGATCCCCAGAGGATGAACCTTACTGATTTAGGGGATCCTATGAGCTTTCATGTAGCACCACCATCCACTTTGAATGTATTCACTGAAACATCTCAACATCTATGGTTTACAGAGAAAGATTATTTTTTTGTTTTTCTCAACTATTGGATAAAAGACATTCCTGTTCCCTGGAGGATACATCTTACTGACTTTTCATGGAGTAACTTTATCATTTATTCAATCAATGAATCCTACTAAATACTGACTTCAGATAATGTCTGACTTGCTCTAACATGCTTTTTTCAATAAAATATCTACTTGATGGATAAGTAAACGTTTATTTTTCATATGTATGTTCCCCAGAGGTTCAATCCTTCTGACTTTGATTATCATCTGACTTTTCTTATAATGCTAATTATGAAGTTGATATTTGTGACTGGAGTAAATTATTATAAAATATCTAACTACAAGGTCCACGAAATGTTGTAAAAACGTTCTTGATCCCCAGAGACGGTAACGACTTTGGTGATTTTATATTCACATAGATGCATGTTCCCCAGAGGATCAATTGATCATAATAAGATCTAAATGGTTTGTATTTTATTGAAACAATCCCAACAACTGTTGGATTAATTGCTATGAAATGTAGTTGAGATATTCATGTTTCCCAGATGATAAAGTCAAATAACGTTAAGATTCTTTGACTTTACTTGTTTATCTGTTTAGGGAAATGTCTATTTTTTAACGTGATAGATTGGTCAAACTTTTGTAGCGATCCCAGAGGATATTATTTAATTCTTCTCCATCATTAGATTTGGTTGAATCTAATGACATCATCAGGTAAACATAAAATGTTTGCAATACTTTGGTGTATGATCGTATACCTGCAGAACTAATGACAATCCCCTGTCTTAGCCATGTTTACTGATGTAACAGTGAACATTTTACCCACTGTACATCAGCATGTTGACTTTATCATTGTGAGCTGCTTGTATGGTTGTAGACTTGTTTTCTTCTGCTTTTATCCTCCCCCTCCAGCCTCCCTTTGCTTTAGTGTGCCTGTACGTGAGATTTATGCTGGTCTTTTCCTGCTCATCTCTTTCGGGCCCTTGCTGTGATCAGACAGTGGATGGGTAATGGTAGCAGGGGGTGGCTGGGTTTCTCTTTCAGGACTTTGTCTGTGCTCAGTCAGACTCTTGTTCACTTAGATCTGTGGTCCTTCTTTGGGTTGGTGTGGGGTCTAACGGGGACAAGTGTCCCACGGCCCCATATATCACTGCCTGTCTGCCCCGCTGTAGACCACACCATCTCTCTCTGACCCCGCTGAAGATTGGCAAGGTGGCTCGCGTTCAGAGAGTCAAACGAATAGCGGCCAGTAATCAAATGCAAATACACAGAATATAAGAAGCCTGCGTGTCCCCCGGAGGTCGTGAACAGACAGGCTCTCTGACTGTCACTAAGCGCGTCTCTCTTTGATGAGGCAATAACGACTGAGAATAAAGTGCTGTAACGCTACACCTCTGTATGATGGACACCCAACACGCTGCTGGAAGAGCAGGATCCTGCATGTTCATGCCCAAGCCCAAGCGCTTTTTTCCTGGAAAGGAGAGCTGACGTTTCCCCTTCCTCCCCCCTGGACAGCTATTACCTGCTGGGCCTAGCGCTCCAGCTGGACTGCAGGGCTCATAATTATAATGTGGCAGGCTGGTTAGATGAGAGGCCCAAGGTAACCCGATGCAGGTATTATTCCCTGGCCTCGCTGATGGCTGCAGGTAAGAAGAGCCTCCTGGTGAAATGCTAACCCTTAGCGCTTGTTCCAACCCAGAAACGCTGCAAACTGAAAGTGCTAAATGCCCACACCAGGGAAGATGGTCAGGTTCATTCTAAAAGAGGCAAGAAGATACTAATAGTTTGCCCTCTTGTATCCCTATTTCGTAATTTGTTTGATTTTCTATGCCACAAATGCACAGTTTTTTTCCTAAAATGGATTGATATAACAACTTTTATTTGAAGCGTTTGTTTTAACTAGGACGTAAAAGACGTTTTCCATAAATAATCTGGTATGCGCGGTAAGTAAATAGATGAAAATGTTCACAATTCCTCAGTTAAGTGTTCACATGGCTTTACATGGCAAATGACAATGAATATTCCACTAATATTTACTTATAAATGCAGCCATGCATTCTTCACAAAACTACATTATATTACATTACACTACTGTTACTGTAGTATGTCCCCTTGTCATAGTTCCGAATAGGAATTAAAATAGGATATGAATAACAAATGTTTAAGTTTTACAACAGTGCTCCTATGACCATGCAAACACAGCCTACTTTATCACTCCTTCAACCCCCTTCTAGAGAAGATAGGCTTTGTGTTATTAGAGCATATTCAGAAACCCGTTGATATCCTTGGTTTTGCTCATGTTTGCTAAAGTAAGTTTGTTTCTCATTTTTATTTCTTTAAACGTGCTTCTCAACCCAAGGTTTGCAAACTGTTGGCCAGTTTGTTTTGTATCCAACATACAGAGCTGACCCTAAACAGGCAAGAGGCTGTGTGTTGCAAACTCAAATAAAAACCATAATTGCGATATACTGTACAGTATATTGTGAATGTGATGTAAACATGTCCAAAGAATGCTCCAAAAAACAGAATAATATCGGCATTTCTTTTTCAGATTAAGCTACATAAAGAAGAAATATGGAATAATCCCAAATAATCCATGATCCATATCAAATGTTGAATATTTCCCCATTTGGTCTTTAAGTGGAATGTCTATGTGCATGTTAATATAGTTCTTGTTAGCATGTGAGTCACAGAGTGAAGGAGAGAGAGAATAGTATATTGTGTTAAAGTCCAGACAGATAATTCAAAGACACTGGCACTGGGAGGTCTGAAACTCATGAAAATATCATTTCTCAGTAGTCTGGACCTGTCTGTTTCCGTTGCCCCACGACTTGACTGGTATTCCTGTGGAGGAAGTCTTAGAAAAGAAAATAATGTTTGTGAGCCCTTGAGAGATGAAGCTTATCTGCAGGATCTTTCAGAAAAAAACAAGATGTGGAAAAAGTGGATGGAGAGGAGACGGGTATACATCTTTTTTATCACACAGCTAATGAAAGACCTGTTTCCTGGGTAACTGCTGGTGCTATTGTCATGTAGGGCTGGGGTAGGGAGGGGGTTGTCTTACGGAGGCTGTGAGGTTGATTAGGGCTGTGGAGGGATGGTGGAGAAAGAGGGCCTGGAAGGAGCCCCAGCTTTATTACAGAGCTGTTTTGTTTTTTTAAGTTTGCGTACCTTACCAAAGTGAGGCTCCTGGCCCCCTTCTGTCAGTTTTTTCTTCAGCATGATAGCTTCACTTTATTTATATATCACTTTACACTTAACACAGTTAATCTAGAGTGCTTTACAGAACAAAAGAGAAAAAATAAAGAAAAGAAAAAGCAAAAATAAAGAAAGAAATAGCGTCAATGGAGGATTTAACACAAATACCAACTAGTTAGGTGACATGGGGAAGCAGTTTGGGATTATGGGAGTTCATCATTGCAGTCAGCTTTTTAAAGCAGTTTTAAGATGCAACATGTTTCTCCCTTGTTTATCTGAAAACTAAAGATTCAGACATCCAATGAATAAAATCCTTCATCCGTTAATATAGTGGTATAGTTATAGCTATTACTGTAACAGGTTATTTAAAAATTGTTGTATATTACTTTTACTGAAGTAAAGGATCTAAATATTTCTCCAGGTAGATGGGAATGTCATCAGTATAACAGTAACAAAAGAGGTTGTGTTTTGTGACCATTAAAGAGCATCTAAAGAAAGAAAGGGAGAGGACCCAGTATAGAACCTTGTGGGACTCCATACTAGACTAGAAATATGACGAAAACCAACTTTTTGTTTTGGGAATATTTTCAGAAGGTGTAATCTGGCCCCAAAAGGAAGGTAAATAGACACATTCCCAGTCATAATAAAGGTGGACAACAGTTTGTGTTTCTTTGGAGGTGAAAATGCATTTTATCTCATCATGAAAACTCAACTTCATAAAATACATCTGAGTAGCTCTTAAGTTTTATAGTTTATTTTCTGTTTGCTTAAACTCTGCTCTGAAAGGACTTCTAATACTTAAAAAAAGTTTTGGTGGTGGGTTAAACAGGTTTCAATACACTTAAAAGATCCTATCAACCGATTGATTTAAACATTCACTTTTCATTACATTTTCCCTCCTGCATTTACAGACACTTTCTTTGGTTTTGTGGTTGCATTCATCATGGCGATTCATAATTTTATTTAGCTTAATTGTGTCTCTGTTTATAAGAATTTGCCTGCTTTAAGTAATGGCATATTTTTAGCCATTTTTGTTAAAATGTTTACCTATTTATCTTCTCTTTTGAAATGTGGACTGTACAATCTCCATTCACAAGACGTTTTGCGTTTTGTTGTTCCCAAACTAAGAACAACATTTGAAAAGAAAAATTTCATAATTTCCTAAATGCTTAACAAATAGGATTGATACAATATATCTACATGCCAAAGTCTATTAAAATGCAGTAAAACATGACAGTTGTCTATAGAACACATGAATATCCTGTCAGTGCCATATGTGTGGATGAGTTCGGGGTGTCTGGGTCACGACAGAGATTCGTAGATCATTGTATGCGGGATCTTCAGGGTGATGGTGGGTGTATGTTTGGGTCGTGTGTGTCTGCATGTTTGCCTGTGTGTGTTTGTGTGTGTCCTCTGTTGCAGTGCAGGCTGATGCCTTCTTTGTCAGGAAGACACAGGCCAAGGGGTAATCCGACATCCATCACAGGCTTAGCGAGCAATACAAACTCGGTGTAACAACATGGAGACAATACCCAGGGAAACAGTGGGAGGGCCTCTTCATTCATTACGCCGAGCGGGGGGACGCTCTTTTGTAGGTGTTTCAGGAGGAGAGCGGCATGACAAAGCCTGTTCTGGAGTGACCAGTAAACTTCCACAGAGAGCAGGGAAGGAGAGTTCAGCATGCCCCTTGTCCACTAAAATTGGACAATACAGTTTTATCAGATCGTAATTTCTCAAGTCATTTTGAAAGTGTATTACTATACACGGGACGTATTTAAAGAGCGACATAGTAGACAGGAATGGATCGAACTAACTAACAGGAGACTAACACAGGAGACCACTGAATCTGAAATCATTTTCTGAGTTTCCTTTCACTTGTCGAACACAACAAGTATCATTTGACACTTTCTCTTACTAGAAATACTCTGTTTGGTTTAGGCGAGGGGGGGCGCATGCATAGAGCAAGCAGGAAGCATGCCATGACGGGGGTACCACCGCCTTCCCGTAGCTCGTTGGCAATTTGTTTGTTTGTGACAAGTTGAGAATGGAAACGGGGGTTTTAAGTGGTGCAAATCCTAAATGCCAGGACCTGACACCAAAAGGCGTTAAAGTAGCATGCTTTTTTGTTTGAAACACAATATGACAATTTGTATCGTAACTTTAGATATAATGAACATTCCAGACTGTTTCTAAACCTAAAAAAGTTTGGAATATTATTATAATTCATCGTTTATTTTGGTCAATATGGAGGCGGATGTTAATGACCTATTGTTGAAAAGGATTACTCTTCTCAATGTTTTTTTTGATAAGTCAACTACTGACCCTGCGATACATTTTTGGTCAATAAAAGGAAAGGAATTGTTTTTTCTTTTTAGGTCACTGTTGCTTGTTTATTGTAATTTGACCTCTTTGACCCCAAGTGTTTGCATGTGAGCTATGCAAGCAGAGGGAAGGACGACAGACTCATGCTTAAGATGGTCAAAAGGTCTAAATATGTGATAGCAAAAAATTGTGTAGTATTTGAATTTTCTTTGGATTATTTATAACCAGTAATAAGTCCATTTAGAATTGAACTTTTTCGAATTCTATTATTTCATCAGAATTTCAATTTGTTCTTTTTTCTTTTTTGAACTACTTTTCATGAATATCTTACATAAGTAGGTACGTGAGTAAGATTCATAAAGCATATTTTAAAACAAAGTACAAAGCACCTATACATGAAGTGCATCAACACTACTTCTGTTAGTAGTATATCAACTTCATATACATATACCTATACGTATATATAAACATATTTGACAGACAGGCTTGTAAATGGTGCCACTTGTGTAGCAGCTCACGCTTGAGAAACTTCAACTAAAACTTGAATGTCGTTAAAGTTGCTTTTAATATGTCAGATGTTTTTCCTGCTTGTTGTTGTCGTCTGCAGTGTTTTGCTCCCCAGGTAACTTAAAGGTTAGTGACTCACTGCAGGGACAGAACAATGTGGTCTAAACACTCGAGTCAGTTACCAAACATACTCTCAGCTTACACTGCGACGTCAGCGACATTTCACACCAGATATGTGCATTGTGTGCTTCAGATGCTTCTCATGCGCTGACAAGGCAATGACATGGCTCTTTAAAATCTCAATCCACATATATTAGAGTAACATACTGTATATTGATGGTCTATATATAAGGTGACATTCTGACACTGACAGCCACATGGTGCTGCTGGGAGTAGAGATGTGCAAAAGAAGAACAAACACATTTTTGTTTTTACGAAATCACGAAATCAACCGGGTGGTAGGCATGTGCAACCAACCCTTTTCACAGTATCAATTTAAGTTGGTTCATGTCAATTAATCAAGCCTTTAGAATTGATTGAGCCCTTATTTTGTCATGAAATGGCGTCAGTTAATCCTTGGTCTGTTATAGTACACATGTTCGTGCTCCCTTAAAACTTCTCTTATACAATAACAGTCATCATGAATACATTTAAATAATAAAATATTCATCAGTATGCTTTATTTAGCATCCCATTTATAGGTAGGGTAATCGATACGCTGTCACATAGATGTCACTGAACAATGATCTAAAGGGTGTTTGTGCTACATTCAAGTGGTGTTGGAAAAATGTATTCTTGGCTCATCTGATCCATGAGCCCGTCACATACATACTTTAAACTTTCCTCATTATGACTTACAGCTCATGAAACTTCCCAACCCCTGAAATGGGACTATCTGAGGAGAATATTCTCAGTAGTAGCCAGTACAGCAAATAAGATGGGAGAAGTCGGTACATGCTGGACACTAAAAACAATTGTTTAAAAAAAATGTGTTCAAAAAGATTGAATTGAAAAATATACGTTTGTTCATTCTTGCACATCACTAACAGAAAAGGTCACCTAATACCTGCGTGTGCTGCTCCAAAGAGGAGGGATGCTGATGCAAAAGGAGGGAATCCACTGAACAAACAAACCGAGCCGTGCATGCAGCTGGGTGCGGTGGTGGTGGTGGTGGTGGTTGGGGGGAGGGGGGAGGCTGAGGGGGGAGGCTGAGGGGGGGAGGCTGATCCCTGTGTGCGTTCTTGACGGCCACAGTTTGACCTTGGCATCCGGGCATGCCCAGGCCTGCCTCTGAATGCTGTGGGGTGGGGGGGCCTCACCCAGCCGCCTGCTGCAGGACTTGGACCAGCTCAATGAGAAAAGGAAAAATACCTCTGCGTCTCTTTAATCACTCCTTTCTTTTTCCGTTTTTCAGCACCCATCAGCTTGGCCCAGAGCATAAGCATTTAGCACAGAGGACACTTTCTGCGCTAACTCCTTCCCAAACTTTCATTTGATTTCTTTATGTCTTTGTTTCTTCCAACTGCTGCTTTACATATCTTAGACTCTCCCCTCAATAGGTGAGCTGCCGGGGCGACGCCGGCCACAAAAGGCACCCTGCCTGCAGGCACGCCCCGTCAGACCTGGTGCGGGGCCCGGACCCCCCCCCAATGCTCGGCACGGCCCTCACACCCCCAGCAAAGACTCTGTTGTGTTTCAGTGCGTCAGCAGAATGAGCTGATCGGAGTGGACGTGGACGTGGGAGAGGCGGCTTCCAGGAAGATTCCATTTCCCACAACCAGCTCACAGTCGGGATGTTTTAACATTTACATTTGAGGTTTTTTCTTTGCCCACTTGTGTAATGTTTGTAGAATCCATCCTATGTTTGTATTTTAGAGTTATATTGTGTGCTCCAACTTGTTTCTTTATAATTGATATTGTGTATCTAATAGAAACTATTTCTAATGTTGATATGTATGTATTTACTATACATTTGTAGTTTTACTTAACTTTATTTGTTGCTCTTGTATAAGGTCAAATGTGCTGCTGCTGCTGCTGCTGCTGCTGCTGCTGCTGCTGCTGTAACAGAAGAATTTCCCAAATTCAATAAAGTCCATCCGTCTTTTGGCCCTGCTCTTTAACAACCTGCTCTTTTCTCTCTCTGCTATCAGTGTGCTGCAGCAGGACTGTTAAATGGCAGCTTTTGATTTCATATGGAGCCGTGTTTTATCACCGCTCCAGCTTCTGTTTGAGGAGCCCTCCCTCGTCCTCGACTGCATTTCACCTATCCAGGAAAAAAACCCTGACTTGACATTATATTCTTTGTTAATGTGAGTAACAGACTCCATAGGTGATCCTAATAAATGTTACTACTAAAAATGTAATAGCCATCATTTTTGGTGTTCAAAATCTGTGAAAGAAAAACATAGTTTGCTCACTATAAAGGGGCCTTAGTAGCCAGTAAAGTCCTGCAAATGAAAAGGCTATGACATTGCCCTGCTCTTTCCCCGAAATCAGGATAAAAAACCACGCCAGAGACTTAGTTTGGGTTTAATATGTGATCTAATAACCTGTTTACTTGAGGAATGATTGACTTGACATGAGGAAAGTGACGCCGCAGCCAACAGACACTTTAAGCTGACAGAAGGTTTTAACTTTGAACACAAGGAAACCATGGCTATTGTTATTTATGTAAAATGCCAGTTATGGCTTTACCTTTGCGATACAAGTGAACAGGGTGAAATGTCTAGATATACACATTGTTCACATGTTAGGGTGAAAGTTTTTTACCTCTGGGATTTTGGATATCTCTTTGTAATCAGGCTCTAAGTGATATGTGAACAAACCCCTCTGTAAAAAGCTTCAGAATATAGATTGGAATGAAACTGTTGCTGTATGTAAGTGCTACTGAAGTGGAGATTTGCTGAGAGAGAGAAAAAACTCATTGGAGAAAACAGCCTTTAAAGATATGTACTGTAATATTTGTTTAAAAGATGTAACCGAAAGAGGTCACCACAAAACTTCCCCAGATGACTACTAACATTAGGACACTTATTTTTTGTATTACAAGTGTTCTGACATGTTATGTTTAAATATGCATATGAGGCATGATCTTATTAAATGTGGGCTTGTGCTGCAAACATGGCATCATCTCGCGCTAACTCTTGTTGAAATTATCTACGACCCAAACAGCATAAGTTATAAAAATGAACACCTGAATGTTTGTTTTAGATTTTTCCTTTACATGGATTTCAGCCGTGTGTTTACCCTGCATGTAGGAGGCTGTGGCTCAGTGGATAGTGTGCTGGACTTCAAATCAGGGGATAGCAAGTTCGAGTCCCACTGCAGCATGTCGTTGTGTCCCTGGGCAAGACACTTCACCCCAAATTGCTCCTGTGGGGATTGTCCACAGTACTGAATGTAATGTTGCAGCCTGCTGGTTGTTATAAAGTGAATGGCTGAGCAGCGTGTATGACGCCTTCCCCCCTCCTCCCCCTCTGTTCCTCGCAGCATCACTCCTGTTGTCTTTACAGCTGGGTGAGTCAGGTGGGAGGAGGAGGTGTTTGTGTGGGGTGATCTTTACACCCCCCGCCAGGGATCAGACAAACACTTATTAACTGAGAGGAATGCAAATAGGCCTGAGCTGCTGAGGGTGGAGGGGTGATGGGGGGAGGATGTGAGGTGAAGAAAGGGAAAGGAGAAGAAGGAGATACTCCCCCCCCCCCTCCTCTATCCTCTTCCCCCTTTACTTCTTGTAAACTCCCCTTCCAGGAGATGCAGAGCTTTCTAGAACAATAATACATGCTGCTGCAGACTGAACATGAAGTCACATCACGTTTAATTATATGACTAATATACATTAATTACTTGGATTTTTATGATGAAGAAAATTCAAATAAATAAAATAAATGACATTTAATGAAATAAAATCGAGATAAAATAAGATTAGATTAAGATACAATTAAAAAAGAAAATAAATATAATAAAACATGACGTTTAAATTTAAATAAAATATGATTAACATTAAATACAATTACAAGATTATAAAATAAGATTAAGAGATCAAATAAAAGCTTTATTATTATTATAGATTAAGGTCAATTAAAATGAAGATAAATAATGAAAAGATAAAATTAATAACATAACATAAAAGAATGACAAATATTTAAGAATTAGGAAAAAAAGATGAACTAAGGTCAAATAAAAAAAACATTTAAATCCCATGAATGGAACATGTCCATAGGGAAGCAGGTGTTGCAGCACAAAAGCAGAAACAAATACAGATACAATAGAAAGAAATGTACACCAGCACAACTAAAAAAAGGAAAATAAATCATGCAAATAATTAATACTATTTAAAGGTACATTTTAACTAATGATCAATTAATCAAGTGTCAACCACCAGCAAAAAGTTGTTGGTAACAATTGTTTTTAATAATTAGAGAATCCTTTAAATGTGGTCCTGCTTGACTTTGTCTCATGTAATCATTTCACTGACTCTCTTTAGGCCCTGTTAGTATATGAATATGGAAACTGTCTGTGCTGTGGTTCTCTTACCTCAGACATCTAAACCAGGAGGAGGACGTGGATGAGAGGGGGGGGGGGGGGGGGGGGGGGCGCTGGTCATTGAGGACAAACGACAACAGATTGAGCAGATTAGTGAGTGTGAAGCCGCTTCACTGGGGCTTTGTTTGCTAATGGATTTCACTTTTATTTCCAGCCCTCCACGTCTGTTTGCAAACAATCCAATTCCCGTCAGATCTCACAGGATGTGACGGTGTCGCTGAGGAGGAGAGGTGGAGATCATCTGGATGACTTTGACCTCAAATGTCCACATCTAAACTTTAACTTCTCTACATGTATACATATATATATATATATATATATATATATATATATATATATATATATATATATATATATATATATATATGTATACATGTAGAGAAGTTATATATATTCTTTTTTATATTTGGTTCCTATTTGTGTTATTATTTATATATAGATACTTTCTTCATTTTCAATTTTTTGTATTTCAATTTTTTGTAGGTCTTACATCCGTTTGTGTTCTTTTCTCTTTGGTTGTAGTGTGTGTCTTTTTGGTCTTTTTGTTTCCCTTTTTTGTTATTTAGCATATTTTTTTAAACATTCAGTGTCTCTTGGTTTTGCGTGTCTTTGTGATCATATTATGTGTTTTTGTTATATTTAGTTTTGGTCTATTTGTGATCATTTTGTGTCTATTTGTAACTTCCATCTAGGACATTTGAGCAGTTACCTCAAACAGGGTCTCTCACCTGTTGGGCCCCTGAGTACGGTGGCTGACAGGTACAAGCACGCAAATGCAAATCTCTTTTGTTTACGTGGTGCTTTTAGTAAATGCTGCACATGTTTCGTCAAGTTAGAGAATGTTTTCTAAATGCTTTGCATGTGTTGTGAAGTTGGTGAGGATGTTTCTTCCTTTGCATTAGTTTTGGCACAATTGTGTCAAACTGTGAAACTGCAGCGTGTTTCTCCTAATGTAAGTGTTCTGACCCGTTTAAAAGCGGTTGCACCTGTTGGCCACGTACCGCAGGATGGGGCCAATAGGCCCGTTTATTATCCTGTCCAAACCTTGTCTCTAAAATGTCAGGAAATGTGAGCTGAAAACAACAAATTTAAATCTCAAAAATGTTCAGTTTAAAATCATATAAGAAGAACACAGAAGAAACTCATATTGTTGTTTGTGTTCCAACTCCAAATGTGAGCAGTGTCACCTTTCACCATGACCTTGCCAGCAATCGTCCCCTCTCTGTCCTCAGCAATTGTTTTGCAAGTCGACATTTCCCGTTAAACAGGTAATTAAAATGACCAAACGCATGTTCCTGTGTCATTGACCATTTCTTGGGAGTGGGAAGAGTGGGGAGAGGGCTATTTGTGCTGCGCCGAGGTTCCCCTAGGCCTGGGCGTAACAAGAAGCACTCCGCCGCCCCTAAACCTAGCACACAAACGGCTGCTTATTCAGTGTCTTAAAAAACTGTAGGATTAAGGAGTCGGGATGCTGAAAGGCCACTGCGCAGACCCCGGACTCTGAGCTAAGCGGCCGTGAATGAGATGTGGAGACTCCAAAACAAAGCTACTGTGTCACTGAGGGGAACACTGACGTCACGGCCCACAAAAGAGGAGGACACGGAGACCGTAAAATATATTATACCAGTCCTGGTTCTCCTCGCAAATACTCACCGGCCAAGAATGCTCTTTATGTCCATGCAGAGACGCTTTGAGGAGATTTTTCTGATCCATACTGGAGGAAATATAACTGTCCTTCTCTTCCAGTGTTTTAAAGTAATAAAGTACATTTACTCAAGGTCTCTATTAAAGACACATTTAAGGTACTTGTACCTTCTCGAGTCTTTCCTCTTTATGCTACCTGATATCAGTGGTTATAAAGAAGAGGGAAATTTGAGCTACATGGTTCGTAATGTAGCAGAAGATAGGAAACATATCATGGCCCTTAACCCTTTAGTGTTTTAAGATAATCAACATTTCTGAAGTAACAAGTATTGGCAGAAAGGAAGTCAGAGTAAAGACCTCAGAGCTGGAGTGATCCACTTTCTTAGTGCTAGTGAGGACTCCAGACTATAGATCAGCTGCAGCAGCATTATTGTACTACTACTTGTATATGTATTTACTTATATGTGAGTTCTCCATAGCTGCTCCCACCTGGGTGGCCGGGTTTGGCCAGGGGACGCAGGCCTGCGGACCCTCGTAGTGGTCTCCATGGGGATGAGCAGGCCTTCGGGAGGTATCCGGCTTACTGGAAACATAGTTTATTGTTGACTTTCAGGAATGGGGAGGGGGTTGCTGCAAGGGGAGGGGGGGGGGTAGGGCTGCAGACAGAGGTTGGTGCTACTTCCTGGTAGAGTGAAGATATCCTGCAGAGGGTTAACTTCATTGTCCTGCTAACCTCACATCAGGTGGGACGGTAAGTGGTCATGCACCTGCACTGTGTGCAAACGTACAGTGTGGCAGCAGTACTTTACTGAGATCAAAGGACAAATACTTTGATGTAGAAATACTTTATTACTGACTGTAATATATACTGTACTGTTTATTTCTGCCAACTAGTTCACTTACTTTTATGATGCTGCTACTTCATTTAACCAAGCTTCTGAATTTACTATATGTATTTAATGTGTAAGCCTTTGCTGTTTTAACACTGTACATTTCCCTGCTGTCGGGTTAGAAGGATTTCTTTATTAAAAGTATAAAAAGATGACTGTAAAAGTACTTAATTACAAGTACAAGCTGCAGTCAAAGCTTCATGAGTCACACTGTGCTGCAAACATTAGTAGATTCACAGAAAAGAAAGCTCTTCTTCAATCGTTGAAGTAACTCATGCAGGACTGCCTTTAATTGTTATATATTTGCTGCTCTTTTTTCATATTAAAGCAAATATCTTTGGGTTTTGGACCAAAAAATAAGACATTTAAAAACATCACCTTGGGCTTTGAGTTACTGGGGTAGACTTGTATTTACTTTTTTCTAACATTTTGTACACTGTAAATGATACATCTATGACACAATTTGTAGGTAAATCAATAATGAAAACAGTCGTTAGTAGCAGCCAAAATAACAAGTTAAAGTCCTACATTTTTAATGTAGTAAACTCAAGTAAAGATTATCAGTAATGTATCAAAAGCCGAACGTGTTTAACCTGCAGAGAATTGGCTTTCCATAAAGGATGTAATCAGAACAAAACAACATTTTAGACTTTAAGATATGAATAACAGAGGTAGCTATAGACATACATGATGCTGCTTCAAAAGCATCATGTACTAATGCATATATATATACAGAACTCATGGCACTGACAAAGGGTTTTAGAAGAGAAGTCAAGTGAGGTTTCTGTATTTCGGGAAAGAACTAGTGTTGTGTTTGAGCTCCACCTGGTGTCTACGCGTGCCTTTAGTTTCTGAGCATGTATACACACACACACACACACACACACGCACGCACGCACGCACATCCACCCACCCACCCACCCACACACACACACACACACACACACACACACACACACACACACACACACACACACACACACACACACACACACACACACACACTGCATAGCTATTCCTTTGTGTGAATACAGTTAATATAATTTTGCATATTTATTTATTTTTGCAGTAATTTCTCAAATGTATTTTGAAAAATATCAAACTTGTGGTTTTAAATGAAGGAATGCCACAATACAACTGCATTAATGTATTTGTACTGAAGTATAGTGTCGGAATCTTAGGTCGCAATACAGTATTCAGCAGGATTCAAATGATCAAACTGCAGGGACAGTTTTTTGTTTTTTTTGATCAGCTGACCTGCAGCTCCGTTTCGTCACATGACATCCGTTTCCCCTGTTTCTATTCCACAGAATCAGCTGAACACGCTCCTGGCTGGGGCAGGTACCAACTCTAGATAAGTACTTTAACACTGTAAAACAACAGTTCGTTTAAGTTTTGCCTGCTAAAGTCAAAATATCTGAAGGGAAATACGGAATGTACTGTCAACGAACTCGGTTATAAAATATGGGGTTTTAACGTAGCTATCTCCTGTATTTGTGTGGAAGCAGAGCGACTGTGGCGGTAGAAGAAGTTCATATTTGACTGGAGGACGTGTTGAATTAAACATTTAGTGTATGCCGAGTTGACTACTGGACTCTTCCAAGTGTTGACATTTTACGTCTTTGTCTCTCAAGGTATGTAAAGTAGGTCAGAGTTATCAAAAGCTTTAATTTACTATTTATTTGCATGGAGTTTGGTGTTGTGCATTTCCCCCCAGAGAACCAGAGCCAGACAGTTATTGTAGCAACAAGCAGACCAGAGGTCAAAGTCAACTGCTGCACCTACACTGATAAGATTTGAGATATGATTTAATACTGGTGCAGCATCAGATAAAGTGATTGAGACATGTCTTTCAGATGGTAATTATCAAAAGGGTTACAAGTCAACACACACTTTCAAAAAGGCATCTGTTAAATTATCTAAAAAATGTGGATTCATTGGCAGCAACCACTATTTAAGGTGCAGGGGTTTAGGTTATGTCCTGAAATTAATATAACTGTTAGTTGCAGCCCTAATTTCCATGTTTGTTTTTTAAGGTGGGATCTTTGGGAACTTTGATTTTCAAATGTGTTGTTGTCATTACGTGTTACATTTAATGACATTATGCACCCAAAGAGGAGTGTTTGATTTATTCTGCTGTGTTTCTCAGTCAGAGGAAGCTTATCCACTCCACTCAAAAAAATGCCATCCAACAAATCAGTGTCCGATGCTCCCATCAGTCAGTTCATCAACTGCAGGATATTGAGAGACCACTGTCTGCAGAGGTAAACACACACACACACACACACACACACACACACACACACACACACACACACACACACACACACACACACACACACACACACACACACACACACACACACACACACACTACACTATTATAAATGATGTTTCTGATGTATTATTACTGCTGCATTATGTTGCATTTTAGTTTAATCTGCAGCACTATAATCTACAGGATCATCATATTCTTGTAGCGTTTTCACTGTCCAATCCAATGAGAACCACATATCTCTAGAAACTCAACTATTCTTGGCTTTTGTGACAATACATATTCCAGCTGATCCAAGAGTTCTTTTAAAGACAATATTTAGTCTAGAGGAGGGAACATGTTCTTCATAAAGGAACGCTACATCCTGATGTTTTCTTACTGTACATGTATCTTACCTGCTCTACATAAGCTATATAAAAACTGTAATCTATAAATCTAATGGAGTAAAAAGTACATGTTTTAAATGTATTTTAAAATGGAAATACTTTATTGAAGTACCTGTGTGTGTGTGTGTGTTTTCATGCAGAGAGGACCTGTGGGTGCGTGACGGAAAGATTTTAGATCCAGAGAAACTTTTCTTCGATGAGCACGGTTACGCCGACAAGTGTGTGGACTGTGAAGGCAGCATCATCGCCCCGGGCTTTATAGACGTTCAGATCAATGGTAAATTATAAAAGTAGGATAGACATGTGGAGATTATCCGGCTGAACAAAACGTGATCTGTCTCTTCAATGTGTCTCAACCACAGACCTTATTTCCAGCAATTTTCCAAAATCCTATGGAGAAATTGCATTGGTTTTTGTCGAAGGAACCGGAAGTGGTAAAATGCTAACTTACTTCCGGGTTTTAGGACGCGTCACTGTGCCACTCTATTCATCTGTGATTTAAAAGAAAAAGGTTAAACAAAAGAGAGAGATCGCAAATGTTTTTTTAATTTGGTCCCCTAACTAAAAACTGAACCTGCAACTCATTCTTAACTGCAAACAAACACTCTGAAGCTTAATGAGCAAACCATGAGAATCTTCCTTTTGGAGATTATTCAGATGAAACATGTCATTTCCTCTGCAGGAGGATACGGGATCGATTTCTCTCAGGCCTGCGACGATGCCGGCAGCGGAGTTTCTTTAGTGGCCAAAAAGATCCTGGAGCATGGCGTGACGTCCTTCTGCCCCACGCTGGTCACCTCGCCCCCCCACGTCTACCACAAGGTAACACTTATAACCAGCTTTCAATCTTTATTCCACTTCAGGAACCAGAGGAGGGATAGCCAGTATAGGTCCTGCATTGTTTGTATATCAAGCACCAAACTATTTGCAATCAATAAGAATGAATTCATTTCACAATATTGATTACTGCAAAATCCAAATCGTAAGAGATGCTTAAAAGCGAAAATCACACCATAATTATTTTCATATATTTTTTAAATTTTCATATATTTTATTTTTTATATATAAAGAATAAGAATATTTATACAAAAAGTATAATTCCCTACAATATTGTGGATCATATCACATTTGCAATATCAGACTAG
Organism: Gymnodraco acuticeps; assembly: GCF_902827175.1. Lineage (NCBI taxonomy): Eukaryota > Metazoa > Chordata > Actinopteri > Perciformes > Bathydraconidae > Gymnodraco > Gymnodraco acuticeps. Next base: position 483,146 of record NW_022992231.1, on the reverse strand, counting down.
ATAATTGTAATAAGATATCTTTTACAAATTAAATGCCTCATGTTATTTATTTATAAACATATTAACATGTGCATTGTTTTGGATTTCCAATGAGGACTGAAATACATTTGTATTTCTACAAAATAGAATCTTACTCAAAATGTGTTTCAGGTTTTGCCTCAGGTCAAAGTTCACGATGGAGGAGCGCATGGAGCTGGAGTTCTTGGTGAGTGTAATCTGACAGAATCATGTTAGAGGATTAGTCTGGATATATTCTGTATATTTATGTTGTTTTGTCTTCCCATGAAAACCAACTATTTGTTATTGCTTCTTAATATTGTCTTGCTTCCTGTCGGTGGCTCTGTTTAACTTCATCAACAAAAAGGAGGAATTATTAAGATTTTCTTTATCTTTCTATTTCATTCTTAAATATTAGCTTGTTTTTTCTTGAAATATTACTTATTTTTTAACAATTTTTACATAAAAAGTATTTTAAAGCTTGAATTACCCCCACAAAATGTCTGGTAACTTTTAGAATTATAAAAATAAAATATAATAAATGTTTTCAAATAAATTCATTTAAAACATTTTTTAATTATAATTGTCCTTTTCCACCTTGCTTGACTTTTTTTCTCTAGTGAGTATTTGTGTCAAAAGGACGGTGTTTGTGGGATTGAGTTGAAATAAAACCACTCTAAATATTACAACCTTCTTTTCCCAAATGTTAGGACTTCTGAATCTTTGCTTTTCTACTTATCTGCAAATGTAACAACATTTTTTCACGAGAGTATTTGTGTCAGTAGGACAGTACTGAGATACATCAGGTTTTGATATACCCCAACATTGGCAGACATACCCTTCAAAATATTGTATTATCTGTATCTATCTTTTTTATAAATATAATTGTATATTTCCTGTCTGCAGGATTTCACCTGGAGGGCCCGTTCATCAGCCTGGAGAAGAAAGGAGCTCACCCGGAGCAGTTTCTCAGGACCTTCAGTAGCGGCGGGTTCAGGGACCTGATGGAAACCTACGGCGGCCTGGACAGCGTTGCCATGGTGACACTGGCTCCGGAGCTGGACGGCAGCCAATCGGTGATCAGGGATCTTTGCCAGAAGGGAATCACGGTGTCATTAGGTGAGCAGCGTTTACTCACATCCAAAAAACTCAAGGATAAATACTGCTTTGAGAAGGTGTGTTTTACACCTCAAATTACAAACAACTTTATTATGTACATTTGAAAGAAACTGAGGGTACACTTGCAATACAAATAAAAAGTCACACAGCCAACATTTAAAATGTAAATAAAAGCTACACATGTCCTTAGCAAATGTAAACAAATCAAAAACACATGAAGCAGTTTTGTTAGCTGCATTTAGCTCCTCTGGCTCTATTAACAGAATGCTCCTGCAGGTCACTCTGTGGCCAACATGTCTCAGGCGGAGGAGGCCGTTCAACACGGAGCCTCCTTCATCACCCACCTCTTCAATGCCATGCTGCCTGTGAGTCCAACAAATGACAAGTCATTATTTAAAGATAGTTTCTTGATAAAATAACTTACAGTATCTTTTTTTACATCACAGTGGGGCGACTTTCCCTTTGTTTCTGTTTTACTGTACTTTGTGAAGGTGTCACTTCGGGCTGTTTTGATCTGTCATCTATGTCTAGTTGACCTGTGTAACCCCTTGAGTCAAATTAGTTGTGATATTATGTTATTTACATAAACAATCATTTCATTTGTCACAGCCTTGCACATTTTTTTTCTTTTAATACTTCTTGATTAAACTATGACTGACGGAACATTTCAATACAACTGTAAGAGAATATGGTATAAGTGTGGTATAAGTACTTTTATTGCATTAGACTATCTGAGTACTTCCTTCACTCCTGATGTCATTGCTCACATGAATTCCTGCTGTCTGCTCTGCAGTTCCACCACAGGGACCCTGGTATCGTGGGTCTGCTGACCAGTGATCAGGTCCCTGCAGGCCGGACGGTTTACTACGGCATGATCGCTGACGGGATCCACACCAACCCTGCAGCGCTGAGGATCGCACACAGAGCCCACCCCTCAGGTCGGTTCAGTGAAGTTTTGGCTATTTCTCATCTCTTTTGGTCATTTTGCATGTCTTTGTGGTCTTGTTTTGTCTTGTTGTTGTTTTGTGTCTGTTTAAGTTAGTTGTACCTTTTACCTCTTTGTAGATATTGTTCTATTGTTTTTGGTTGTTTTGCATTTATTCTTGGTACATTTGCATCTCTTCGTGCTGATATGTTTTCTCTTTTTGGTTATTTTCTATGTATTATTGTTGTTGTTTCCTTATGGTTTGTGAAGCATCTCTTTCTGATTGTTTTGCATTTTTTTGTTTTTGTTTCTATCAGTCAACAAAGATTTGCCTCTCGAGTTATTTTTGGTTTGTTGTGTCTCTTTGTGGACATTTTGCATTCTTTTGTGGAAGTTGTGAATCTTTTTGTGGTTGTTTTGTATCTTGGAGGTCATGCTGCAACTCTTTTTGCCCCTAACCTCTTTGGCCCAGTAGGCAGTAGAGAGAGATCATGGTTGTTGTTGTTGTTGTGTTTGGTAGTAAGAGTTTGCCCTTGTCCTGACATCACCTCCCGTCCTCTTGTCTGTGACCCTCAGGTCTGGTGCTGGTGACGGATGCGATCACAGCGATGGGGCTCCCCCCTGGTCGTCACACTCTGGGTCAGCAGGTCATCGAGATCCAGGGTCTCCATGCCTACGTGGCAGGTCTCTACTTCCTATCTTGGTTTGAAAAATAAAAGTAACACATTTTCTGAGAGGCAACACATGTATTATCAAATAAATACATGTTCTGAAATCTTTCTGTGTTATAGGCACTAAGACACTCAGCGGCAGCATAGCCACGATGGATATGTGTGTGCGGCACTTTAAACATGCTTCAGGTGAGTTTTTATGCAACCAAATAAGAGATTACGCATTTTGGAAAATCTATACACATCTCTGTTTTCCCAGAAAATACTGAGATATCTCACCAAAAAGGATTTGTCAGAACCAGAAATAAGGACAATTGATCACAAAATAACATTGAGGTTGGACAGGACATCTTCGTTCTATAGTATCAACATTATTTTCAATATTCAATCAAGAATCCTGCAGGTACTTTTCGAGGAAATGGAAAAACCAATAACATGCTATTATCCAACAATAAATAAGACAATTTAAAAGAATACATAGTTCAACAAACAAAATGATACTGATACTTGACGCATAACCTATACTACAGCTAACTTCTGGACAACATTTCAAGTAATACAAAAATAGAGACAAATTAAAGAGAAAAAAATAGATATATCAGCAAAAACAATTAAATTGTGTAAAATGTATACCACTTTGGCATTAATACTGCATTAGAATATATATTTCAAGCTATATTTGTACGTACCTTAATTGTGCCACTCAGCGTTAAACACTTTTTACACAATTGTATATATCTTATTTTCAGAAACAATATTATTTCACTATTGTATATATTAGAATATTAATATGTTTACATATCTATTGTTGTTATATATTGCAGTACAGTCTGCATATTTTAATAAATTAATTATTTTTGATTTAATTGAAATGGAGCAACTGTAACAAAACTCAATTTCCCCAGGGATTAATATGTCTCACTGTTAAAAGATAACCAAATTGTTTGCTAACTTAACTAATCTTCTTTCAATTTCTTATACGCCCAGGCTGCAGTGTAGAGGAGGCTCTGGAAGCTGCCTCGCTGCATCCCGCTCAACTCCTGGGTCTCAGCCACAGGAAGGGAAACCTGGACTTTGGGTCGGACGCAGGTGAGGATTTACTGGAAGATGAATCATTCTCTCTGCAGCGTACAGACGGAAACGATAATCCATTTATTGTTTTTGCAGACCTGGTTTTGCTCGATGAGACCCTCAACGTCAAAGCCACATTTATTTCTGGGGAGGAGGTTTGGAGAAAATGACCATAGAAGAAGAAGAAGAAGAAGCTGGGACACCGTGGTGCCTTCAGGGAACGCTGTTAAACACACAACTAAAATTCTGTTGAATGTTTTAGTTCATCAGAAAACATTGTTCTTTATCCTAGGCTGCTCTACACTAAAAACACGTCAGTTATGACGTAAAGATCAGGCGATTAATGTAATGTCCTTAAAAGGCCACTGTACAGAAGATAAACCTTTTTAAATATTGATGAATAGGACTTTTCTTAAAACCTCTAGATATAAAAATATAGAAGTTGTCTCTCCATATTTCCTCCATTCAGAAATGTTATTCTGCCTGTGTTTGAGAGTAATCATTGCAGTTTTCTATTAAAACTTTTTTTTCTATTAAAGTATCTTCAATTCAAGTTTCAACAATCAAACACTGACTCAGATTTGAAGTTTATTCTGACATTGAGATTTGATAAATTATATTGCTTCTGATGTAAAAGATATTTTTGTTTAGCCTGTTTATTTGAATCACATGTTTTACAGATGCGATTTTAAGGGATACATTTTGGTATTAAACTAAATAAATCAACTTGTAGTAAATGTTACTGTAACATGAATGTTCCTCAATAACATTTATTTGTGTTGTATTTATAGTTGTTCCAGGTGGATCTTTGACGTTTGGGTACATTACTATTTGTTTGCATGATTCAGCCTGTCTTTTTGTTGATTTTTTGACGTTCATATACTCTTAAAGTCATATGTAAGGGAAACAACTTTTAAAACAACAAGAAAATGGCAAAATACAAATGTTTTAATTTCAAAAAGAGTTTTTTGTATTTGGTCGAATCTGATTGGTTCCCCTCGCCTGTCTACTTCTTGTTGAACGTGAACGTTAAATAGGCTTTCAAAATGGTAGACAAACAATTAACGGTTTATTTCTGCCACAAACCAGGAAAACTTAATCTATAACTTAGATTTGTTGGTGTAAACATTGGTTAAATACAATAATGGCTATGTACTACGACAAGAAGCAACGTTTTCCGAATCGAAACAACTTTAAATGGGTTCAAAAGCAACTAAGCTTCATAATGCTAAGTTAACTAAAATGAGCAGGTAAGAACATTCATAAACTACCTCAAACTACTTTGCTCAACCACTTTTGTGATATGTACACATATGTTTTCCAATAAGTACAGTATGACGAACAGAGATGTATAGCCTACCATTTGACAGGAACATTGTTAGTTCAAAGACTAAACCATAGTCATTGCTAAAAACCTAGGAATGTTGAAAGATATTTTCCTGGAAATTAAGTAGTGCTGCTATTATTTACTTAATGTTGTTATACGTGTTTGAAGTGGTTGGTGTGTTATCTCTATGCCGAATTAAAAAGAAAGCAGCAATGATTCCTAAGACAAACTTTAATTTATGTTTTACAGAATGTACGCACATGTATAAATCAAGCAATATTATATTACTATATTTATAATGGAGTCTGGTGGGGAAATGTAACTGAACCGACTGTCTCGGTATGTAGCTTCCATTATGCTGGAACTTAATGTGGGAAGAAGATATTCATCTTCGATACGTCCCGGCTGCTGCTGCCCGGTGTCCTTTCCGTCCTACAGATGTCCCGGGAAACAAAGGTAATTCTCCACGGCGGCGGGCTAAGGGAGAGAGCTCAGAGCTGCACAGTGAAGCTAGCCACAGTCAGCCACTGCGAGGACCGGAAGCAGAGGGAACCTTAAACAATAAACACATGTCTGTCTGTGTGAAAAATAGTGAGAATGTTGTATTCATTTATATTGTAGTTTTTAATATTATTGTTAGGTACAATGTAGATGTCCACAGTTTGCTTGTTTTGTCCAACCAGCACCCCAAAATGTTGTATGTGTCATATTATATTGACCCTATTATGTCAACTGCAAATATCTACACTTGAGAAGCTGGAACCAAAAACGTTTTCCCAGTTTTGTTTGTAAAACAAGTTATAGTAAATACATTATCAAAAGAGTTGCTGATAGCTAAGAAATAGTTCAAAAATGAATAACATTAGAATAAAACAACAGAAACAATAGATTATCAAATAAAAACATAAACAATTGATTAATAATTAAAAACATAAAGTCAACAAAGCATATATGAAGTGTAAAAGTGCAAAGAAGAACATATTTCAAGCTAGATCAATTGATTTTCCAAATGATATTTAAAAGATCACAACAAATATATATGATGAGTTCGTGACAGAATCGCACTTCACATGAACATTTTTATTTGTTTGCCTATCAAAAGCATGCATTTATATTCATTGCAAACCGTATCTGTCAAAAGCAGCTTTATTGTGAATGATGTGACAGGAAGTGTGTTTTATTCCCAGTGGCTTGTCTATGATGGTGAGAGGAGAACAGTGGTGACTGTGCACATCGGGCTTAAATGAAAGAGGATGCATGGAGATCTCAGGCAGCTGACAGGAATATTCTTCTCCTTGGTGCACTGAGTGTCCTGTCTGCAGTCGGGTAAGTCTCACTAACTCTCCCCTGCGCTGCTTTGTGTCTCAGCGTCCTCCTGCCGGCCGCTCTGCAGCTTCCCACGCAGCCACCAGCTGTACTGCAGGTGCACCAGGTTACCTTAAAGTCTATTTGAACTTCACTACCAGCAGGGAAGCATCTGCATTGAGGTGCAGAGGGATTCACTCAGCCTGCATGCTTTCTTCAAACCACACAGAGTATTTATTCACTTTCAACTTTTGAGTCTTACATTTTAATGTACTGATTTTAGTCATGCAGAAGCAGATGCATGAAAAACCAGATATACAGTATGTGACAAATGCTTTAAGATTGTATCTTTATTATGATACAGGACATTTTTGATGGAGAACATTTGTCTTCTGAACTGTGAGTCTGTAACACACACACATCTGAAGCTGGAGCTCCTGATGGTATCACACACATTTTAAGTCCTTGTTCAAGGACAAAACTGTGGAGTGAGCAGGGAGGGAGCGGAAGCAAGAGCTGCAACCATTAGTCGATTCATCGATTAGTCTTTAAATTATTCAAATAATCACCAACTATTTTGATAATTAACTAATCAGTTTGAGTAGTCTTTTTTTTTTAAAGTCAAAATTATTTGGTTTTGGTTTCCTAAATGTCAATATTTGTCTTCTTTATTCACGCATCTGCAAACTGAATATCTTTTAGATAAAGACAAAAAGAAACAGTCATTTACTATTTTCTTTTTTTTTCTAATTCAAGCAGCTAATTAATTAATTAATTAATTAATTAATTAAACCAATTAAGCAACAATGAAAATATTTGCTACTTGCATGTCTACACATGACATCTTTTATGAGTCACATTTACTGACTGTAAAAACAAGTTAGGGCTGCAAAATCTAATCACTGTCATTATCGATGAATCTGCTGAATATGTTTTAGTTTTATCGATTAGTTGTTTTGTGCACAAAAAAGGAGAAATATGTCCAAGGTGATCACTCTAAAAGTATTGTTTTGTCACACATATTTACTTTAGTATGATACAACAATGAGAAAAGCAGTTAATCCCCATTTTGAGATTTGCATTTTTCTTACATTTTTGCATGAAAAGTTACATTATTGATTATCCAAATACAAAGCAACCACTTTTCTGTGAATATTCTACATTATTTGTTGCAAACATTTCTGTACTCCATTATCAGAATAATTGATCTCACTTCAAACTCTCCCTCTGCCTCCTCCTTCAGGGCGCTTCCTCCTGAGCCAGCAGCATGGGAGGTTCTACTTCCTCCCTTGTTGATGAGGCCGAGGGGGAATCTGCCCCCCGGGGTGCCGCTCTGCCCCCTTCCCCTGTCATGGGATGTCTGAGGAGCAGCCAGAGCACCTCCATCCCTCGACAGAGCCACAGACCCAGCAGGCACAGAGAGCGCAGGTAAAGACTCTGACACTCATTAGTTTGAAAGAGCTCACTGCCTTACAGTACGTTGCCTGCAAGTCGGACAAAAAGTTTAAATGCACCACAAGCCTACAGCAAACTTAGATATACAAGCTGTTGTTGTACACACAAATACAAAATAAAAACATTTTCACAAGCACCACTTAGTTTTATTACAGGTGGCCATGTTGTTGTATTAGAATGATTAGATCAAATGAAAAATGAAAAGATAAGCTGCGTATGTGGTCTTGATTTTAGTTGTCTGTTTATTTGACTTGTGTCTGTTTCTCTTTTCGTGCACTCATTTGCTTAAGAGACAGAAGAAAAGGGAAACCTGTCGGCAACAAGTGATTTTAAAACAGTTTCACGGGGAGTAGAACTTGGTTACTGGCACAGCTGCACCTACTTCCAAGGCGCAAAGAGAGGAACACTTTATCTAAGAAATTCAACAAAATGTCAGCTTTTGAAGTACAACTTCGCAATATATGCATTTTTTGTATTTACGAAACTTTTTTTAGCTATTTTAGAATATATATATATATATTTTAAATGTCACTTTGAGATCTTGGGGAGTGGAAGAAAACGTGTTGAAGCTGCATCCGTGGATCGATCAATACAAACATTAATTTCATTACATCTTTTCCAAACTATATTTTTGCTCATTTGCAATCAACGCACAAATATTTGTAATATGTTGCACCTAATACTACCTAATTCAAATATGGCACAAACATTCACAAATATTGATATTTGATTTATATTTCTTTTTGCATATCTAGCATTACTGTTGATCAAATTAAATATCACTTACAAAATCTAGAGGCACACACTCCAGGTGTACAACTTGTATTTTACAAAGCACATTTTTTATTCATACATTTAAAACAAGTTGTTTACATGTTGTAATCTGATGACCTAATCCTTGAATACATGCTATCTGTTACTACTCAACCCTGTGTAATATATAACAGGTTAAAGGCCATCAGAGGCTGTCAGTTGTGTTAGTTTGTTAACTCTGCGTGTAAAAACAATAAGTTATTCATGTCAATACTCCACACATTGCACCTTTATTGTGGAGGCTGATTCAGATGGATGTTTAATTTATATCCTACATTTGGTTGGTAGTCCCGTGCTCCAGAATGTGTTCATGAATCTTTGATCAGTTGTTCGATATAAAGTAAACCTCAGCCTTATTAATTATTACTGCGTCTCTGTCTAATGTGCTGTCGTGTATTTTGAGTCTCCTCTGCTGCCACATTGTCCCGGCCTCCGACTGACTGATCCGGAGTCAGGTTACTCTCTGACAGGAAGTGTAAGGCGACCAGGGAAACCCCTGATGGCTGCACTGTAGACAAGAGTCTCGGAAAATATATCTCCAGAGGGAATTTTTACATTAAGTTTGTTGCATAATGATCTTAATGGATCAACAGTAGTGTCGGGGGAAAAAACGAATGATGAAGTTTTATAAAACAAGAGAATTTGAAGTGATTTAGTCACATGACTCAGGTAGCACATGAACTTTCATTAATGTCAGGTCTATACTTCTATGCAGTGTTATTTTAATATGTGCATTGTGGGGGAAACTTCTGAAGCAATTGGAGTCAGGACTCAGAGAGACACGAGGAGAGCTGGAGCTTTGATGGAGTCAGGACTCAGAGAGACACGAGGAGAGCTGGAGCTTTGATGGAGTCAGGACTCAGAGAGACACGAGGAGAGCTGGAGCTCTGATGGAGTCAGGACTCAGAGAGACACGAGGAGAGCTGGAGCTCTGATGGAGTCAGGACTCAGAGAGACACGAGGAGAGCTGGAGCTTTGATGGAGTCAGGACTCAGAGAGACACGAGGAGAGCTGGAGCTTTGATGGAGTCAGGACTCAGAGAGACACGAGGAGAGCTGGAGCTTTGATGGAGTCAGGACTCAGAGAGACACGAGGAGAGCTGGAGCTCTGATGGAGTCAGGACTCAGAGAGACACGAGGAGAGCTGGAGCTCTGATGGAGTCAGGACTCAGAGAGACACGAGGAGAGCTGGAGCTTTGATGGAGTCAGGACTCAGAGAGACACGAGGAGAGCTGGAGCTTTGATGGAGTCAGGACTCAGAGAGACACGAGGAGAGCTGGAGCTTTGATGGAGTCAGGACTCAGAGAGACACGAGGAGAGCTGGAGCTTTGATGGAGTCAGGACTCAGAGAGACACGAGGAGAGCTGGAGCTTTGATGGAGTCAGGACTCAGAGAGACACGAGGAGAGCTGGAGCTTTGATGGAGTCAGGACTCAGAGAGACACGAGGAGAGCTGGAGCTTTGATGGAGTCAGGACTCAGAGAGACACGAGGAGAGCTGGAGCTTTGATGGAGTCAGGACTCAGAGAGACACGAGGAGAGCTGGAGCTTTGATGGAGTCAGGACTCAGAGAGACACGAGGAGAGCTGGAGCTTTGATGGAGTCAGGACTCAGAGAGACACGAGGAGAGCTGGAGCTTTGATGGAGTCAGGACTCAGAGAGACACGAGGAGAGCTGGAGCTTTGATGGAGTCAGGACTCAAAGAGACACGAGGAGAGCTGGAGCTTTGATGGAGTCAGGACTCAGAGAGACACGAGGAGAGCTGGAGCTTTGATGGAGTCAGGACTCAGAGAGACACGAGGAGAGCTGGAGCTTTGATGGCAAACACTGACGGTTATTTGGAGCTTCGGCCGGAGAATTCACACGACGTCACGGAGTTGACCACACGGTAGAGATGCCACAATCAATTCTGAAGAACTCTTCTGTAGTTCCAGGTTTTAACTAGTTAAATTGGTGCACCAAATATGGACCCTGAATCCAACTAGAGCTGTCGTCCATAGAAAAGAATGTGCGCCAGGGAACCTACGTTCCTAAAAAGAAGGACCTCTAGATGTCATGATAGATTGTGCTCGGTCATAAGCTGGCAACAACAATGCTCCCAAGCTGCCCCTCCTAAAGAGAGATAGCAGCAATACCCAAGGCCGTAGAACTATGCCATGGGAAAAGAGACACTAAAGAGAGAAAACGATGAACTGGGTCGAAGGTTGAATACCTAAGCAAATTATTCCCCAACATGCATGAGTAGTCCTTATCTATTTTCCCATCAACACTGCATTTGATTGACATTTGAGTCTTTCATATTTGACACTAAACCTGAGAGTATAAAGATAAATGTATTCTATACAGTTTACACATTAAGAAAAGGATGACACGATACAGAATCAATATATAAACAGCAATTAATAAGGAACAATGGAAAACAATCATATCAAAAGTCCAAATTAGATGATCAGCCAATAAGAATACAATAAAAATGTAAAAGCGTTCAATAAGAAGTCGATTAGAGAAATGTTTACTGGGTACCAATTTGTTATGTATGTAAGGGGGCTTTACCATCTATTCAGCACATGACATCCTCTTTCTTTAGGCAGCAGGCAAGAAAATACATTTACTTGAACTTTACTTGAGTATTTTCTTTTCTTATGCTCCATTATACTTGTAGTCAACTACATTTTGGAAGCCAGTATCGTAATTCACTATATATTTATCAGTCAGCTTTAGTTACAAGTTACTTCTCCATTTCTTATTTTTAGCTAATACAACATGTAAATCAACAAATCACTAAATCAACTTTAATATATTTTTATAGGGATAAGATATGGCACAACGTATTTCCAAATCAACCTCACCTTTACTGGCTGTAAAAGACATATTAAAGCATCCATAATCATAATCCAGTCATTTGTAATATATGATGCTGAAATGGGCCAAAACACACAGTTAATGAGTACTTTTACTCTCGGTACGTGAAGTATTCTTTGATGCCAATACTTTTGAAAATTCAAGATTTTTAATGCTGGCTTTATACTTAGAACAGAATATATTTACAATTTAGTATTGCTACTTTTATGGAGCTAATTTCCTGCCATAACTCCACAAACAAACTAAACAGGTTTTACAAATGCCTCATGATTCACTAACAAACACAGTGTGGTTAGTGTGAAGTAAAACTTCTTTGCAGCAATGTTGAGCCAATCATGAAATGAGGGAAACTGGATTCGCCTTAGTCAATACACTGATATTTATTGAGAGACAAAACGGCCGGAGGATTAACAAAGCAACTCGCACTATTTAATGCAAGCTGCCAAATTAACTCTGCCCACACAAAGACGGAACCGCTCGAACCTGGTCTCTGAGAAGGGGCGGAGCCTAGAAACGCGGGCCTTTACCCCAATCGATTCCAGATGAACAAACAAAGATGCTCTGTCTGTAAAGGCATTCGGGCAGTAAACCCTTCCCCCACACAGGAAAAGAGTAGTCACTCATGTGAAGTTTCTCAGGACAGCTAAGCACACAAAGACATCAGACTAAAATATTCCTTTACAGTTAGCAAATACAAAACACCATCTACAAACTAATGCATTTAGTTTTGCAAAGAAAAAACGTATCTATCAAATAAACACATACAATTTTTCTAATAAATCATGTGTCAGAGACAAACTCAGCATAGGTTTTACAAGTACACACATTTTTTGTACAACTACAACACTTTTTTTTACAAGTACAAAACTTTTTCTTCTCACAGCGGAATATTACTGCCAAAAGTCACGTGACTCACTCACGTGACTTTTGGCAGTAATGTTCCGCAGGGGCCGGCACATGCATAGATACAGTGGGGTAAAAAAGTATTTAGTCAGCCACCAACTATGCAAGTTCTCCCACTTATAAAAATGAGAGAGGCCTGTAATTGTCATCCTAGGTACACTTCAACTATGAGAGACAGAATGGGGGGAAATAATCCAGGAAATCACATTGTAGGATTTTTAATGAATTAATTGGTAAATTCCTCGGTAAAATAAGTATTTGGTCACCTACAAACAAACAAGATTTTTTGCTCTCACAGACCTGTAACTTCTTCTTTAAGAGCCTCCTCTGTCCTCCACTCGTTAACTGTATTAATGGCACCTGTTTGAACTCGTTATCAGTATAAAAGACACCTGTCCACAACCTCAAACAGTCACACTCCAAACTCCACTATGGCCAAGACCAAAGAGCTGTCAAAGGACACCAGAAACAAAATTGTAGATCTGCACCAGGCTGGGAAGACTGAATCTGCAATAGGTAAGCAGCTTGGTGTGAAGAAAGTAACACACTACGCCGCCAGGGACTCAAATCCTGCAGTGCCAGACGTGTCCCCCTGCTTAAGCCAGTACATGTCCAGGCCCGTCTGAAGTTTGCTAGAGAGCATTTAGATGATCCAGAAGAGGATTGGGAGAATGTCATATGGTCAGATGAAACCAAAATAGAACTTTTTGGTAAAAACTCAACTAGACGTGTTTGGAGGAGAAAGAATGCTGAGTTGCATCCAAAGAACACCATACCTACTGTGAAACATGGGGGTGGAAACATCATGCTTTGGGGCTGTTTTTCTGCAAAGGGACCAGGACGACTGATCCGTGTAAAGGAAAGAATGAATGGGGCCATGTATCGTGAGATTTTGAGTGACAACCTCCTTCCATCAGCAAGGGTATTGAAGATGAAACGTGGCTGGGTCTTTCAGCATGACAATGATCCCAAACACACCGCCCGGGCAACAAAGGAGTGACTTCGTAAGAAGTATTTCAAGGTCCTGGAGTGGCCTAGCCAGTCTCCAGATCTCAACCCCATAGAAAAGCTTTGGAGGGAGTTGAAAGTCCGTGTTGCCCAGCGACAGCCCCAAAACATCACTGCTCTAGAGGAGATCTGCATGGAGGAATGGGCCAAAATACCAGCAACAGTGTGTGAAGACCTTGTGAAGACTTACAGAAACGTTTGACCTCTGTCATTGCCAACAAAGGGTGTATAACAAAGTATTGAGATGAACTTTTGTTATTGACCAAATACCACCATAATTTGCAAATACATTCTTTAAAAATCAGACAATGTGATTTTCTGGATTGTTTTTCTTCTCATTTTGTCTCTCATAGTTGAAGTGTACCTAGGATGAAAATGACAGGCCTCTCTCATCTTTTTAAGTGGGAGAACTTGCACAATTGGTGGCTGACTAAATACTTTTTTGCCCCACTGTATATATATATCTATGGGCACATGCTCCACGGCAGCAGGGGCGCTACTGAGTCCATTGGGAAGGCGGGAGGTTGAGCAGAGCATGGAACAGCCCTTGCCAGCCTGATGACAGCAGTGTTTCTAGCGATCCAGCGATCTGGGTCAGTGTTTGAACCTATGGTTTGAACAAGGTGAATTTAGCGATCACAACGAAAACAGCCAAGACACATATATTGAGCCCAGAACATTAATGTTATTAGGGCTGTAAATATAATAAGCCTTTGTCTAAAATGGACAACATTGTAACTAAGGAGATTTAAACTATACAGCGATTCTGCACTCTTCATTTTCTTTCCTGCTATATTCAATGAGTGATACAAATATTTTTTACCACAAGTCTGCTAAGTTTGATGAGGGAAAAAAATATTTGTTTCCATTAGTTCTTCGTGAGATTGACACTGTTGGACTCAGTACTAGTCCCACAAGTACTAGGAAGTACTTTTACTGTGTACTTTTTGAGTAATCCTCTGTCAATGTCCCCTCCTGAGTACAATAATGCATGTTTCTCTGCTATTTTGAACAAGCGTTAAAACACCTTTATACTTTAAGAGGATGGTAGACATAATATCAGCAATACTTCCAGTCAGTACTCCGGCAGCAGCATTTTACACCTTGGAAAGTCTTTAGAGTCTGGCCTGGATAGCTGGTCCCGCTGTCATCAGGCTGGCAAGGGCTGTTCCATGCTTTGCTCAACCTCCCGCCTTCCCAATGGACTCAGTAGCGCCCCTGCTGCCGTGGAGCATGTGCCCATAGATATATATATATATCTATGCATGTGCCGGCCCCTGCGGAATATTACTGCCAAAAGTCACGTGAGTGAGTCACGTGACTTTTGGCAGTAATATTCCGCCGTGAGAAGAAAAAGTGTTGTAGTTGTACAAAAAATGTGTGAGACCAGGGACAGTTGCAACACTTTTGGGGTTTTTCCCCAATAAGTAAAAAACCATTTACAATAGAATAGCCATTTTGCTATATTATACATTATCAATATGTCAGCTACTGAAACAATGTATTTAAGATTAAAAAAAACTCAACTGTTACAACTGTCCTTGTGTACAGGGACAGTTGTAACACATGCCAGGCACGGTTGTAACATGTTAATAATGGTTGCCTTTTTCACACTACATGACAACACATAGGGAACGCTGTCAAATTCTAAGGCAACAAGATTTGAATGGGGTTTCACACATCCTCCAACAAACAATGAGGATAACAGATAACACACACAGCATCATCCTCTGTGAAGGATTAAACTGTTCTCTGAGAGGTGCTTCTACCTTAATTATGTAGACCTACCTCCTTTGAGCTGAGACCATAATATAAATCAGCTGCCTCCATCAGGTAGTCTCTCAAAAGCATCTCCTGCTCTGTTGAGAACACCTTCTTTGGTGTCCAGTAGCCTACTCTTTGGGGTGTTTGTGATCCCTGACTCTCCAACCTCAGCCTCTTTGTATGGAACCGGTACAGGGTGACATGGCATATATCCAGGGACTTTGCCACTTCCCTGAATGATTTGCCCTTCTCAACTTCATTTGAGGCCCTCTGCAGCAGAGCAAGTGGCACTCCCCTGTCTGTCTTCCTCTTTCTGACATTTGGCATACTGTAAACACACGCACACACTTTAGGCCTACTGACTGTACAGTATTATATTCTGTTTATTTGTACAGGGACAATGCACACCAATCAACAATACAACTGTATGCTTGAATGAACAATTGATCATTCAAGCAAATGAGCCATCATTGTAAATGTGCCATGTTACAACCGTCCCGTGACAACCATCCCAGGACCACCAGTCTTGCCTGATTGCTAGCTTGACCCATATTTAGCTAGTTATATTTGTAGCTTAAAAAACAGTGATTCTAATAATACTAGTTTGGATTCCTAGACATTTGAACTCAAGACAGTATCCAAAAAATACATCATATAATTGTAGTTAATAATTTACCTCAGAAACACACTTTTGCTGATATCTTCTTACGCGAGAAATTCAAACATGGCTCCTTTTTTTCTCAGCGATAATACCATCTAACTGCGCATGTGCAGAGTGAGTTTCATCACTCTAGCTTGTTTGTGATTGGAGATATTGAAGGTGTTACAACCGACCCGTGTTACAACTGTCCCTGGTCTCCCCTACTTGTAAAACCTATGCTGAGTTTGTCTCTGAAACATGATTTATTAGAAAAATGTTATGTGTTTGTTTGATAGATACGTTTTTTCTTTGCAAAACTAAATGCATTAGTTTGTAGATGGTGTTTTGTATTTGCAAACCACATTGTGTTTGTTAGTGAATCATGAGGCATTTGTAAAACCTGTTTAGATTGTTTGTGGAGTTATGGTAGGAAATTAGCTCCATATACTTTTACCTAAGTATTGCATCAATATACAAAAGAAATCTCTCAATAGGATGAACAATGGAAGACACCTTAGCTGTGGGTACAAAATAAAAAAATAAACACATAGCTGCTGCAGAGATTAAGATGAAAGACTATCTTTGGCTTGACACTCACAGGACAAAACCTGACACACTTACAGCCCAGACACAGATGGCGTGCAATTCTTGACCAGAAGAAATCCCTAATCCCCAGACAAACAAGGTTGCAAACTGACCAGTTGTTGATCACTTGCACTATAGTTCCCCCTGCACCTCATATATTAGCACAGGAAATATCAGGCTGATGGCTCCAGTAGCTTGTGTACTACAATATCAAGGGGTATATATTTATATATAGGCCCTACTAGGCTAAGGGGCGGGACATCTATAAGCGGTTAACTAATCACAACAGAGCCGGCCAGCTAACCAATCAGAGCAGACTGGGCTCTGGTTTCAGACAGAGGGTGAAAAGAGGTGCTGCAGCACAGGCAGTATGAGAACAATGAAGAGCTTTTTGAACATTAAAGCATGGAGACATGTCCCAGCGGAGACACTACTGATAGGACCCTGAAAATGAGCACAATAGGGCCCCTTTATGCTTTCCTTTTTGATAAAGCTCATAGTTATCGTAGTTAGGCTGCTATATGTTTAGATTGCTGGGGGACATTCGACTTTCACCTCTCTTCTTATACTTGTATTTCTCTTTATCTGTATGCATTCAAGTCCCAACAATGCATGTGTACTAACTCAGCATCCAAAGAGTTTTGGTTTCTCTCCTCTTGTTTCTTGCCAGTATTAAAGATTGCATCTGGATCATGTCACCTACAGTATTGCACTTCTGTCCATCCCGGGAGAGGGATCCTTCTTCTGCTTCTCTCCCTGAGGTTTCTTATATTTATTCCCCAATACTTGTGGGGTTTCTTGGGAGTTTTTCTTTGTACGTTGCTAGAGTCGAAGGACAGAGGGTCTCGTATGCTGTACACACTGTAAAGCCCCCTGAGACACTATGAAACTATGAAATACTGAAGCTAGTTTGTAAATAAACTCTCATTCAATAGCAACTCTTTCTCTGCTTCATTCATTGCCAGGAGCACTGGCTGAGCTCTGCATCAGGAACACCTGCATCTCACAGTTTGCTCTGCAGTAAGCTGCAAGTCTCCGGTTTCATGCCAAAGCTACTTAGAACGCGGCAAGACAATGTGGGGCAGCGTGCACACAGATGTCGCTCCAGTCTAAATCTCCCCCTGGATGCAAAGATAATCTGTTTCACAGCCTGAGCACAATGTGCAACATAAATCTTAGATGTGTTTGCACCAAATGCAGTGTTTTACAAAGAGCTGAACATGCTGTAAACTGATCTTAGCGATGGTGAAAAGGCTGTAATGAAAAAAAACTGGGTTTTCTCTGGAAGTTTTTCCTTGTACGATGTGAGGGTCTAAGGACAGAGGGTCTAAGGACAGAGGGTCTAAGGACAGAGGGTGTCGTATTGTCATACTGATATTCTGTACACACTGTGAAGACCACTGAGACAAATGTAACATTTGTGATATTGGGCTATATAAATAAACATTGATTGATTGATAATAAAACGCTGAAGAAATCATTTTATATGATCTGAGAGGAAAAGTTAGTGTTGTTGTCGTGCAGCTTCTTGTATTACTTCCATATTCATGAAATTACATTTCCACCACAGGGTACAGAAATATGTTAATGCACACATTCATATTTCGTCTTCCCGGCTTTTCCTTTCTTCTCTCCCCTCAGGATTTCACAGTTACATGAGTTCAAGACACTTCTTTATCAATATGAAATAAGATGAGACTTTGTTTATGCCAGAGGGTAAATTCATTAGATGTTGCAGCACAGACTAAGTAAAAACTAAAGAACCATTTTAATGAAGTAAAAAAAAAAAAGAATTTAGAGAGACAAGATTTAGAAAAGCTCTCAACAATAAGTGAGGACAATGGTATGGTAGCGACAAAACCCCCAGTGAATGAAGTCGCGGCTACGTTTGGTTGATATTTGTGACTCGTTCCCAATGAACAGTCTGTACTGAAGATCTCGTTCCATCCAATTTGATAACCCAAATAAACAAACATTTACAGCAAGACCATATGGTCAACAAACAGCACCCAACTGGTGGACCTCATACCTTAAACCACACCCAGGTGACAATCGCAGGAAGTGACCAATTACAATGGTGTAAACAAATAATGATCAAAGTACAAACAATCAACAATAACCAACAAGCTTTTAGGCTCCTACAGATATAAAAGAATAGTGCACGTAATCGTGCGAGATCTATCAACTAATTGAAGTAAATCAGTTAGGATATTGATTATATGCATACAAATATAGTTCCTATTGTTTATATAGCCCTTTTACAATACAACAAATATCCAAACAAAAGCAAGACAAAAAGCAACTTTACATAACCATCTCTATAACATGGGTAGAAAGACATTTGTTCAAACCAAATCAAAATATATGAAATCAAAATTTAAATTAAGTTTGATCTCTCTTTTATAGTTTTTTCTGAAATGTAAATACATTTTCATCTTTTTATATTGAAATCCCCTTTACATATATATTTATATTTATATATATATATATATATATATATATATATATATAAATATATGTGTGTTTTTAAATGTAAAAGAACAGAAAAAACAGAGGAATGTTAATGTTTTAATTATTATGACTTAAGTTTTATGTTTTCTCTGCAGTTTCTCTTCAGGTTCGATGCCCATGCAGAGGAGCCAGTGGGTTTGTGGTTGTTGCACTTTTCTAAACGCAGCCAGCGCCCACCGCTGCTCCATCTGTGAAGCCCCCCGGCGCTGGACGTGGCAGCCAGGGGGCAGCAGGGAGGATGGTCGCTGGTCCTGCCCACGCTGCACACTCGCCAACCCCCCCGACAGCCTGTCCTGCTCTCTGTGTCTCTACAGTGGAGCACTGGAGCGACCCCGGCGTTCCTCTGAGGAGCAGACCCGGCCCCAGCGCTCCAGCAGCTGCTCCGGACCCCTGAGGACGTCGTACTCTGAGCAAAACACAAAAGATGCAGCTAAAAGCAGCCTGCATTGGGAGTGTTCGAGGTGCACTCTGCAGAACACCCCTACCTCCATGTCCTGCTCCGCATGTGGCGGGCCTCGCAAACTGTCTCTCCCCCAGATCCCTGCAGACGCCCTGCTCCTGCCTGACGATCAAACTGTGCAACAAGCAGAGCCTGCAGCCGGCGCGCTTTCTCTTTCCATATCCACCGGAGGAGAGAGTTTACCCGTAGAAGCTTCATCTCCACACACAAACTCCTCCTCGATGCTCAGCGCAGGGTCTTCCTCTCATAATAACCCCCTCCCCTGCAGCCGCAGAGAGGTGCCACCTCCAGAAAGCTGCCTCAATCAAACTCACAACTTAAGTCCTTCTCCGTCCACGTTCGCTATTTCACATCTGTCCACCCAGCCGGAGCAGCAGCCCTGCAGGCGGCTCAGCATCCTGAAGGAGGAGATGTCCCCGCTGTCCCCTGCCCCGGACGGCCCTGCATCTTTCCACCAGAGTGTCAACAGGACGGAGGAGTGGGCGTGTCCAGCGTGCACGCTCATTAACGTGGGCAAAGCCAAACACTGCCTGGCCTGCCACACTCCTCAGCAGCAGGGCGGGCAGCTGAAGCACGCTCCGTCCCCGGGGAGGAAGGAGAGCATGCTGGTGGAGGAGCTGCGGCAGAGCGATGAAGGAGAGGCCAAGGAGCTGTGGGAGAACATCGTCAGCTTCTGCACTGAGGTCTGTCCACTCGAGTACTTTACTTAAGTACAAACTTCCTTTACTTGAGTATTTCCAAATGATGCTGCTTTATATATTCTACTCCACTGCATCTCAGGTATAAATATGTACTTTTCTATCCACTACATATATCTGACAATATTACTTACCAGTTCTTTGCAGACTCAATAACACAAAATAAAGTCAACCCATATATGATGAAGATTTTGTATTGAATAAAATAGCCAGCGGTATAAAGGTAATTAAAACAAGCTACATTTTTACCAGCTGCAACAATAAAAAAACATTAAAGGGGTCCTATATGCTTTTGGCGATTTCCCTCTCCTATAGTGTGTTCTATAGGTTTTTGTGCATGTAAATGGTCTGAAGGCTAAAATCCCAAGTTCCTCGCAGAGGGAGTTTCTCTCACACACACTCCCCAAAACAATGGCAGCCAAACTAAATTAAGCATGCAAAAATCAGTTTACAAGTGAATCTGAAAGTGGACCATTAGGTCTATTACATTTCTGTTTCTACAACAAAGTTGAGGTGTATTTGTTTCTGTGACTTGATTCGCCCAGAATGCCGTGACGTTTGTGGACGACAGCTTCCCCCCCGGTCCGAAGTCGGTGGGCTTCCCAGTGGACGACAGCGTCCAGCATCGGGTCAGAAAGTGGCTTCGTCCTCACGAAATCAACTGCTGCAACTCGAGAGACCGCACAGTGAAGTGGTCTGTCTTCCGAACGCTTCGTCCGTCCGACATCCTGCAAGGACTTCTGGGTAACTGCTGGTGAGCCCACGGTTAATGTAGAATGCACAAGGCCAAATGTATTTCTTGTTTTGAATCTCTCTTTATAAAATTGTAAGCAAAAATAAACAATACATCATTAATTCACTCTGCTAGCCCATCGTACTTTTCTCTCCTCAAAGTTGTATTTGAGCAATGGTCGTTTTTTATACGGAGCCTGGTGTAGAAATGTTGGATGTTTCTTTCCAATTAGTCTTAAAAAAAGACACGTTAGTGAAACTAAATAACCCAAAGTAGTAGAAAAGAAAGATGTCTTTACTTGTAATGTCTCACTTTAAACTTCCGGTCAGTTATACGGTGTGTCTGCATGTTTTGGAGAACAGGTTCCTGAGTGCCTTGGCTGTTCTGGCTGAACGTCCCGAGCTGGTGGAGAAGGTGATGGTGACGCGCGCGCTGTGTGCAGAAGGAGCCTATCAGGTGCGTCTGTGCAAAGACGGCTCGTGGACCACCGTGCTGGTGGACGACATGCTGCCGTGTGACGAGAACGGACACCTCCTCTTCTCTCAGGTGAAAAATATTTCACCAAATACTCATTTGACTTTTCATTCATCAAGAACAAACAAATAGTTTATTCATGATATGTTTGAGTCCCCCGTGAGCAAGTGAACAAGAGAAAATTCACAATTGCTGTGACAACTTACGAGCATGCATTTTAAACATTTTTGCATACACACAAAATATTCACACATGTACATATTCTACTTTTTACTGCACTACATTTATTTCAAATGTAAATCATATGATATAATGCAGTACTGTACTACTTATCTCCCCAGAAGAATATCAAATATCTAAAATTGGATCCATATTAACAAACTACAACATTAAAATGCTCTTACCGGATAATATAATAATCTATAATAATATAACCCTTTGAAAGTACAGTACCCATTGTGCAAAAACAGCTGTGAAAATGTAAATGAAAGATAAACAACCTCATACAATTATAACACCACAACCTTCAGAAACAGAACACTTCAATGACCTCTCCTATAGTATGCATTGCCATGAAGGGATGAATGGATGAATGTTCTATATTATTTGAATGACTGATTGAACCCCAGCAGTATTGTTTTAGAGATGTTATATGTTGAACTGCTATGCCTGTCATCTCTGCTCTGTGTCATTGTGTTGTCTCCTGGGTTCTGTAGTGCCTGGAGTCTGTCTTTTTATTTCCTTCCTCCCAACCCCATCCCCTCAGGAAGCCTTTTGCCTCCTGCCAGGTCGTCATTGAAAATAAGAATTTGTTCTTAATTGATTTTCCTGGCTAAATAAAGGTTATACTACTACTACTATCAAGAGACATGTTTTCAACCTTAAATGTAAAGTTTATTTCTCAGTACTTATATACTGTATATATATTTATTTTTTTATGAGTTACATCAATAATTCCTCTGGGTAACACTGCCTTTTATCTCTTAATGCAGTTGCTGGTCCCCTAATGTGCTTTTCAAGCTGCAGTGCAGAAGATAACTAACCTTCTCCCTCCCCAGGCCCAGCGGAAGCAGCTCTGGGTGGCTCTGATTGAAAAAGCTCTGGCCAAGCTGCACGGCTCCTACTTTGCTCTGCAGGCAGGTCGTGCTATCGAGGGTCTGTCCACGCTCACCGGGGCCCCCTGCGAGTCTCTGGCTCTGCAGGTCAGCACCACCAACCCCAAGGAGGAGCCCATCGACACGGACCTCATCTGGGCCAAAATGCTGAGCTCCAAAGAGGCAGGGTGAGCGTCGGGGAAAGACTCTGAAAAGACAAGACACTACATGCAAAACAACATGCACTGATCCAATATTTTGCTTCTATAACATGTCTTCTTTTAGGCTTGTTTGAACATATTTAAATATAAGATTTAATTATATGCATTTGTGCCCTATTCATTTGTAGTGTCCCCCCTTAAAGATGCATCTTGACTCTGTTTGTTGTGCTGCTAGTTTCCTGATGGGGGCGTCCTGTGGGGGTGGTAACATGAAGGTGGGTGACTTGGAGTACGAGTCCCTGGGTTTACGTCCAAGACACGCTTACTCTGTGCTAGACGTGAGGGATGTAGACGCTCACAGGTGAGGAGACAGTGTTTTCAAGTAAGTCAAATGATACTCCAGTTAGCGTACCTTCAACTTGTATTCAATTTAAATAGTTCTGCTTATTATCAATAACAAAAAAGATGCAACAAACTGACTTTTCTCTCCCGATAGATATTACCAAACTCTGGTATTTGAAAAAAAACAGTGCTCTATTCCCACATTTCCATGAAAAGAAAGCTTCCCCACAGACTGGAGTCACAGTTTGCTTATGATGTAGCTTGTGGTTGCACTGTACTTCTTTATGCTTTATTTTGAGATGTAATTGTTTTAATAGTGTTTTAACATCTGTTGTTTTTTCTCAGGTTAGTGCAGCTGAGGAACCCGTGGGGCCGCTTCTCCTGGACGGGATCCTGGGCCGATGACTGGCCCAGCTGGCCTCCCAACCTGAAGAGGCAGCTTTGTGCCCAGAGAGCTGAGGACGGCCTCTTCTGGATGGACTTCTGGGATTTCATCAGGTAGATCCAGAACAGAGCGCACAATTCATCAAAATGTTACGACCTTCAATATGGACCAGTTCAATACCCAAATAATCAAAATCGCACGAAGTATATAAATATTCTAATGGAAATTAAAATACTGATGCAGAAATGATCATTCCCCCAAATATCGTGAATCATACTGTAAATGAGTTACAATCACATTTAAAACAATTGCAGTTCATTATTTGTTCCAAATCTTTGAGCCCTAATCAGAAGTAAAGAACGCTGTACTTTTCTATTGCTGTGATCTTTTAGGTTCTGTCCATCCATTTTACATTTTCAGATCAAACTATGTTAAAAACTGTGATTGCTAAGGAAGCCCTGAGAGGTGGGGGAAAAAAGGATATTCTTGGAATCCAGTTACAAAAGTTATGACTCAAGGTAAAAAAAAGATAATCTTTTTGTTCCTTCAAAAAAGGGGAAATTACATTAAAAACAATATCCAGACACATTTTGTTCCACCTTCCTTTACCAATGAAAGAGGGGTCATTTCAAAAGATTATGCTGTCAAATGTAAGTAATATGAGTATAAGTTACGAAGCGGCTCAGCCAATGATAATCATTCACCAGAACTATTTGTCGTACAACCTTTTTCCCCCACGTTAAACACAGGAGAGACAACTTTTAGTAAGGGGAACCCCACGTTTTTTTCCTCCTCAACTGCTTCTCAGGCTTTCCATAGTTTCCTCATGTCAAAAAAATAAGGAATTTCCCTTATTTTGAAAACCCCCAAAATGTGTGTTATGTGTTTTTGCGTTACACGTGTCTATGTGTTTGTCTGACCCCGGCAGGTACTTTGACTCAGTGGATATCTGTAAGATTCATTCAGACTGGCAGGAGGTGAGAACGCCGGGTGTTTTCCCCCGAGGAGCCGACGTCCCGCTGACGCTGGTGTCCATCACAGTGCTGGAGAGGACCGCCATGGAGCTGGCTCTGTTCCAGCAGGGCAGCAGGTAGGACTACAGCTCTACTCACCTGAGACCCTTCTAATACCCCTCAGTCAGTTAGAGATGGTACGTTCAGACAATAAGAACTATAGTACGTCAGATTGGGCTCTACAAGTTTCTAATGTTGGTGGAGAATAAAAACAGCATTAAGCAAGTTGATAAACAAATCATTCTTTAATGCACATTTAACAAACCCATCACATTTTATTTCAGGGTATCAAGACCATTTCAGGTCAAACTAAATCTATGATAAAATATCTATGGAGCCAAGGGTGAATACTACCAAGGTCACCTTACATCACCTAGAGTCAGGCAATAGACAATAGAGTCAATAATAACACAAACAAAATGATTTCCTTTTTTTAAACCTACTGTTTGCAGTCAATAGTTGCAGTTAAACATTTTGAAATACTTTAATACAATTCTGAAAACCTCATCCTTTGCCCTCGTGAAAAAAAAAAAGGTCATGAAGTCGTTAAAAGCAGCAACATTTCTTCATAGTGAGAATAAAGTTATATTACCACAGCGATAAGCGTCCTTTCCCTCCTTCTTAAACAAATACAACAAATGTTTTGATTGAATTCAGACAAACAAAGAATCCTATTTATCTTAACATGTAATCCTTGTAATGAGTCAGTTCCATATGTCGACCATAAAGCAATGACGGCAGGGGACGGGGGATGATATTTATTTTAAATGTATTAGAAAGAAAAGACAGAAAGAAACAAAGACCTGGATATTCCCTGAGATGAAGGTGTTACATTTACTGGGAAAAACAAGGAATAGTATGTGATTGCTTTACAATATAAGCTAAGAGGTTTTTTTTCTCATAAATGTAGAACTTTATAAAGTCCTACCTTTTACAGAAAACGAACCACTTTTTCTTTAGTTGTATGACTTTTATTACCTTCTCTTCCAGCTCCTTGGTTTGGGTTTATTTCTCATGATTGCTCTTTGAGGCAAAAATGTTTTAATGACCGCAGACTGCTCCTTGTTTGATCTGAACCCGTCTCTGCTCCTGTGTCCTCAGGCGGTGGGACACAGCGGAGAGCCACCTGCTGGATCTGTGTGTGTTGTTGTACCGAGTTTCCTACAACCGCACGGGGTCGCCCACGCTCGGCCGCCTGCTGGCTCACAGCCGCCGCTCTGTGAGGAGGTTTGTGGGCTGCGACGTGATGCTGGAGCCGGGAGAGTACGCCGTGCTCTGCTGCGCCTTCAACCACTGGCACAGCAGCCCCCCAGAGGGGAACAGTAAGGGTGCAACATCAGGAGGTTTTCTTTTCAAGAAAATGGCAGATTTTCAACCATTATATTTCTCAGTTAAAACAGACTCAGGCTATCTGAATGTCCCTAATATATAAATAATGTGGAAGAGGAACTTGTGTTAAAAAGACAGAGTCTAGGCCACCAAGGCCAGTTTAAATGTCAATAAGAATGATGGTTTTGCAGCACCTTATTTAAATGTATTAATGTTGTGTGTTCCCAGCCTCTGAGGAGCCGGGCTACATGCTGGCGGTCTACAGCTCCAGGCTGGTGATGGTGGAGCAGGTGACGGCCTCCAGCAACACCATCGCCGACGCCATCATCCAGCTCACCGAAACTAAAGGAGAGAGACACGAGGTCAGTTTGTCAACTCAGATTTATTGTACATACCTAACACACACAATAAACTGCTTTCAATGCTGGAAAATTCATTGCACTATTGGTACTTTACAGCAGTGGTTCTCAAACTTTTTCTGTCAGGCCCCCCCTTTGGAGAAAAAAAAAAGTCGGGCCCCCCCAACACAAATAGTCAGGCTCAGTGGCGGCGCCAGAGATTTCTTTTGGGGGTGCTGTGGGGTAGCTTGACGTTTCATAGAGGGTGCTCAAACATTTAGGGTTTCCCATTAATGTACCGGTCGCTACAGTGGAACTTTCTACTGCAACACTCCCCACGCACACACACACACAGTGCACCCGCGACTGTTACAATGAAGGCTCGATATCAGCTTACGGCATATAGGTGTAAGCAGGGGTCAAGTGCTATTTTTATAAGTGGGGAGTGGACCTCACACAAGGGGGTCCGGGGGCAAGCTCCCCCGGGAAGATTTATTTTTAAATATTGAAGTTAAAAGCATCAATCTGGTGCACTTTGAGAGCAAAATGAAGAGATCTATGGATACATCTCTCAACACCCATATTAAACAGAACTGTTAACAGATTTACTTTTTCTTTATGGATATTTTACAAATCACCCTTTTAAACTTTATTCTTGTTTTAATGTCATATAGTATTTCATAGCTGTTTTTCATTTATTCTCTTATTTTTTTATAACTATAATGATCATATAAACGTGTGCCTCGGAAATAATTGTTTACATTAATGGTGACCAAAACGTTTGAGACCCACTGAGATAACTTAGACTAAAGTTAACTATCTAAACACTCAGAGTCCTTTAGCTCACTGAGCCTCTCAGTCTGACAGGAGAGGACTCTCCTCCACTTTGTTGTTGAAAAAACTCCTTATATCCGTTAGCGTAGCTCGCTAGCACCAAAAGCTAACAACAACGATCTCCGGTACCGGTGCGCTCTCTCTCTCTCTCTCTCTCGCTCGCGCACGCACACAAAATGGCTCGTTCCACACACACACAGAGCCGAGCTTTAATGAAACACAGAGACCCAGACGTAATAGTACTGCATCATATTATTTTCGAATCAATAATTTTTCAAATGATATGATTTTTTATTTAAAAAAAATAATATTTAGAACCATTTTTCCTCCTGGTCTCTCGCGCCCCCCCTGGCATGCCTCTCCGCCCCCCACTTTGAGAACCACTGCTTTACAGAAACGATAAGGTCATTAACCGATTTACAACAACAGTTTACATTGCCATCTGGAGGACATTTTGTAATGCTTATTGATTAACTGATAGTACAATTGTACAACAAAGTAAAGCACTACTTCTAGTACAAGAGAATGTTGACAAATCAAATATTTTTGATCCTAACACTGATTATTGTTATTAAAAACTATTTCAAGGTATTTCTTACTTTGCTTTCCATTGAAAACCGATTTTGTTAAGAAGATTCTCCTGAAACTGAAAAGTTGACTTGGTCAACATGGTCCTCACAGGAAAAGATACAAACATATTGTGATTTGATAGAATATGATGCATTGCTGCAGATGAAACTGGCCTGCAGAATGTAAAGGAGTTAGAAAATCTCCAGCAGCTATAACGCAGCAGTAATGTTACTCCAGAAACATAATGTATTTAAACAATGAAGGAACAGTAAACTGCACAATGAATACTTTTACTTTAAGAACATTAAGAACATTGTACTTCATTGTCAATAGTAAGGGTTTGAATGCACAGGAGTTTTTCTGTGAGTATTTGTTATAAGGTGAGCTTCATGTACTTTTACCAAATACTTTCCTCCCCAGGGTCGAGAGGGGATGACCTGTTACTACCTGACCCATGGGTGGGCGGGGCTTATCGTCATGGTGGAGAACAGACACCCGAGACATCACCTCCACGTGTCATGTGACTGCAGCGACAGCTTCAACGTGGTGTCGACGCGCAGCAGCCTCAAAACCATCGACAGCATCCCGCCTCTGCACAGGTTACAAACTACATCTATTGTCAAACTGACAGGACAGATGACAGGATAAAATATCTCGAAAACATTATCAAGGCTTATGTTTGTCTGTTTGCTCTAATGCTAGGTCAGACAAAACATTGATTCAAGAAAAAGAGCCTTCCTGTGTATATTGTGATGTTTAATCGAATCATTACTCATAAATCTTAATAGAAACTTAAAAAGAGTTTCTCCATCTGCCCTGTCAAACAAGTTCAATCTCATTCAATTGAGTTACAAAATATTTTACATTAAAATAAATGTATATATATACTTTATTTACGATTCCCTGAACCAAACCCAATTGGTGTACTTGTATTATTATACCATTAATCAAATATATAACTACTGTGATTGTTATGTATCATTATTAAATATTATTATTATTTACCTAAAGTTTTAGGCAAAGATGTTGAAAAGTAATTGAGTAGATATACTATTTAGTTCCTCCGCTGTCTACATGTAATTTAAATAGATTCTCCAGCCAGTTCAACTTGTATAACCTACATCAATTAGGGCTGGGCCATATATCCATATGATATACTGATATTGTGACATAAGGCTAGATATGGTCGTAGATTTTCAATATTTCTTTATTGTGTGTTGTCTTTTTTTGGTTTTTAAGGCTGCGTTAAAGTAAACTCAGTTACCGAACCTTCTGTTATCATTTTTTTATGTATTTAATTTAAATCAAATCTATAAATATATCTACAACAACCGTTACTTATTAGTGTTAAACATTATTGTTATTTCTTTTAATTATAAAATGATTATTGTTTCAGGAAAAGATGTGAATAGTTCCTCAGTTTAGATTTATTGAGCTACATGAATGTGCTCACATTGAACTTGTGATAAATACTGTATAAGATGTATGAACATGTATTCCTGTGCATGTGAAGGTGTTCCTCTCTCAGGCAGGTGCTGGTGGTTTTGTCTCAGCTGGAGGGAAACGCTGGTTTCTCCATCACTCACAGGCTGGCTCACCGTAAGGCCGTGCAGGCTTCTCTGGGGAACTGGAGTCCCTCGAAGGCAACACACAGCCCGGCTCTGAGCCCGGAGACAGCAGGTCTGCATCAGCCCCGCCCCCTCTGACTCCCCCGCCCCTTCTGACCCACAGCACCAGGATCCAGATAAAAGATCTGTTTCACACACTACACAGGGGATTTAACAGGGAGGCAGCTGCTTTAAAGGAACAGTCCAACATCTAAGGGGTAGCTTTGGATCATTTCAGGTCAAACATTGACTAAATGTAGTACAGAGCCATGGGAGGTGAAATACATTCTGAATTATGATTACAGTGAAACATTTACAAAATACATTTGCGAGATGAAAAAATATTCTCCAAAATCAAAATGGTAAAATGATGGTAAAAGAATCAGAAGTTTCACTGGAATAAAAACCCTCAGATATTCTCAGAGAATACATATGTACATTCATGGAACACATTTACGAGAATTTCTTTTTCAATATCCCCAAAGACACATTTTTAATCTACGGGAAAGGATAATTATCTGAGATTTAAATTATAAATAAAATGTCTTGGCAATACTGAAAAAAACAAATAACAAAAACAAGTCACCAGCCGAAAACCTAAATATTAAAATAAAATAAATAATTACACTGTCATTTCGCACTAAAATAAGACCATTTGTATCACCAGAATAAATGTGTTTCTTGCACCAGGACAAATGTTTTTGTTGCACTAAAATAAATAATAAGGCTGTTTTTTCCCCCTAAATATTACCCCCTCCCCCGGCTCGAAGGTTATTTGTTTGTAACCTTAGGTGACCCAAATACACCATATTACATTTCTCTTAAATGTTGGACTTGTTTACAAAGAGTTATCACATTTAGTGAGCTGAGTTCTGTTTCAGCTCCCACGTTTTGGAGTCAGAGCTCCCCAGACAGAAATAATATTTTTTTGTATTATTAAATCTTAATGGGGAGAACAAAACAGTTATGCAGCTTTTTGTGTTTATGTTAGGTTACACATTAGATAATAACATGTTATCATTAGAGCACGTCAGGAGATGCAGCTCAAAGTGCTTCACTAAAAAGAAATGCAACACACTTTTACCAACACAGAATACAATTAAACATGCTCAAATATACAAGTGATATTAAAATAATTTGAGATTTTATAAAGAAAATATTGAGGATTGCATTATATATAGGCCAAATCATTTGTCTAAAAGGTTTCAACTCGTGTTCAAAAGTGCCACTGCCATCACTTTTCATAGGGACTATTTCTTTGGTTGAAAGTAGTCCCCATAAAAACGGTTTACACTGGATTGTGTGGATTATCAAAGAGCGTTACATTTGATTTCTCCACTTCGGTTACTCCCTAATCTCCCTAATCAATTCAGGCGTCAACTAATTTAGTGATTTGATTGACAAATTGATTATTTATTTCTGTCCTCAGAGCAGCTCTGCGTCCAAAAACAGTAGTTGCACATTCCTCCACAGAGACATGTAGAAACACATGATGCACTTTATATTTCACACATTTCAGATCACAGGCTGGTCTTCAGGTCCACACTGTCTTAATTGCACTGGTGATAGATGAGTAGTGATTCACTTTAGTTAGTTGTGTCTGAACTGGCTGCAAAGAATATTCACAGTAATAACAAACATGGTGTTTATTCTCCTTAGTGTCTCTCCGTCATTATACTCGTAGGACGTCCTTTAATGAAGGATGTTTAAATACATTTTTAAAGTAGAGACAGTCTTTGTGTGAAAGCATTAGCACTTTACAAACTTGAAAACTGCTGAAATGCTGAATTGTCATGTTTTACTTTAAAATTCGCAAGGAAGAAAAATATTTGTGCCGATAAAATCCAAAACATCATTATTGTGAGAGAATTTAAAACTATGCAAATGTTTGAAAGCTGTTGTGGTGCTCAGTTAAATTAAACATGTATATCTCTTTATCGTTGGGTTATCTGTTATATTTCTATATGTATTTTGCTATTTTGTTAATTTATTTTGAACTTTTTAATTTATGTTGGCCCAGTTCAAGAATTTTGGTTGGGGAAAAAGATCCTGCTAGTGACTAGTAAAATCAATTAATTCATGTTCTATAATAATGAAAAACGTTCAATTCATGTTTACATATAGGAAGTTATTATACATTTGTTGAGATACTGTGTCATAATTTTGCAATAATATGTCCTTTTCTTGAGATACAAAATCATTATCTTGCTGTACAAAGTGGTTATTATTTTTATATTATGTCCTTAAACTGATCAGGATAATTTTTCTTTCATCATAAGGGTACATTTTCATCATCATATTTATTTGTTGGAGGCTGAAATGGGCTTCCATAGGTTGTAATTACTGTTTTATATATTGATTTTGAAACCTTTTATTGAGATCTCGCCCAAGAATGCCACTGTCTCCCGATTTACGTCACAGACCAAAAATAAAATCTGTTGGTAAAACAAGTTAGCCACTTAGCTACATCACAAGAAATATTTTTTTACATTGTTATTTAGGACATATTATGCTCATTTAGTGCCTCTACTATGACATGTTCACATGCTTTAATGTTCAAAAACTCTTTATTTGTCTCATACTGCCTGTGCTGCAGCACCTCTTTTCACCCTCTGTCTGATTAGTTAGCTGGCCGGCGCTGTTGTGATTGATTAACCGCTTGGAGATTTCCCGCCCCTTATCCAATCACGTGCAATGTGTCGGAGCGCCAACATAAACGCGAGTGTAGTGATGTCATTATTTTACGGAAGAAAACTGAGGTTACCTGTAACTCCAGTTTCTATGAGTATTGGCGAAGCCCTCTAAGGCTATCGCTATTGGGTAATCCCCCTGCGCACCCGCGCAGCACTGAAACACTTGTAGTCCACGCCCACCCGCAAGGTGGGCCCCACCCTCGGGCTCCTTCCGGTATAAATAGGAAGGAGGCCCGACAATCTGCTCCCATACACAATAACTTTTCTTCAGCTATTCGTAGAGTCAGTGGGGCCCAGCACTTAGAGGGCTATACGCCAATACTCATAGAAGCTGGAGTTACAGTAGGTAACCTCAGTTATATTTCGTATATGGCTTCGCCCTCTAAGGCTATCGCTATTGGGTTAAGGGCGAAGCATGATGTAGTCTGCGTCCCACTGGGTCCGCCCGGCACTAGAAGCACAGACACACCTGCTCAATAACACCCCCTGCCTGTTGTGCCATGCGTAATGGCGCATCACCGTCCCTGGAAAATAGCATAACATGAATATTCTCCAAGGGGGACGAAGGCTGGGAACAATACATACCTGCCGCTGTGAGAAGTAGAGACGAAGGTCATACTTTGTCCAGCGAAAAAAGACGGGGAACAGCAGCTCCCTGCGTGCAGACAGGCAGGAGAGCGCACAGCTGGATCCCTGACGTCACTCACTCTGACCAGGCACTCCGCACCAAGTGTGTCAGAGGAAAAAGGAACATCCCTCCTATAAGAGGGGAAAAAGGGCCGCTCTCCGCATGCCGACAGGCAGGAGAGAGGCGCATAGCTGGCTCCCTGACGTCACTCACTCTGACAGGACACTCAGTAGAGAGGAATGGGAGACATCCCTCAAATACAATTGAGTAAATGAACAGGGGGAAGACCAAGATGCTGTCACGGTGTGTGAAGCAGGTAGGACCCAAATGCAGATTAAAGTGAAAGTTCCTTTATTTCAAGGCTAGGTGATAACACAGACAGAACACTCACCGACGAACTAGTCATGACAAAAGACGAACCGACCAAGACAGACAGAAAAACCAGAATTTAAATACACACAAGACTAATCACAGAAACAAGACACAGGTGAGGAGGGAGGAGAAAACACAGGGACACCAGGTGAACACAATCGGGTAAATTAGACGTATCACTAGGCCACCAGGGTGGGTGGAGGGGGTCAGGAGGACGGGACTGAGCTGACCGCCCAGAGGCACAGCAGAGGACCAGGAAGGGATCTCGGGCGATCGGCCCGGGGGCAAGGCAGAGTTCAAAAAGGGGGATTCGGGCGGACGGCCCGGGGGCAAGGCAGAGTCTAAGGTGGGGGACTCGGGCGGCCGAGCATGCGGGCGAAGGCAGCGGCAGGAAGAGTCAGGGGGCCGGGCTCGAGGACAAGGGCAGTGGCAGGAAGAGTCAGGGGGCCGGGATCGAGGGCGAAGACCGCGGCTCTCAGGGGGCCGGGCTCGAGGGCGAAGACCACGGCTCACAGAGGGCCGGGATCGAGGGCGAAGACCGCGGCTCTCAGGGGGCCGGGATCGAGGGCGAAGACCGCGGCTCTCAGGGGGCCGGGCTCGAGGGCGCTGACGGGCCAGCGCCGGAGGCCGGGCAGGACCCGGTGTCAGCCGGACAGGAACCGGAGCTGGTGGGACAGGCCTCGGCAGGATCCCCCACGGAAGAAGACCCGGACACGGGATTGGCAGGACCCCCGGCGAGACAGAGGATGGCGGGGCCTCCAACGGAACAGGACAAGGGGTTGGCAGGACCCCCGGCAGGAGAGTAGACGTCGGGACCTCCAACGGGACAGGACAAAGGGTTGGCAGGACCCCCGGCAGGAGAGTAGACGGTGGGACCTCCAACGGGACAGGACATAGGATTGGCAGGACCCCCGGCAGGAGAGTAGTCGGCGGGGCCTCCAATGAGACAGGACAAGGAGCTGGCAGGACCCCCGGCAGGAGAGTAGACGGCGGGACCTCCAACGGGATAGGACAAAGGGTTGGCAGGATCCCCGGCAGGAGAGTAGACGGCGGGACCTCCAACGGGACAGGACGTAGGGTTGGCAGGACCCCCGGCAGGAGAGTAGCCGGCGGGGCCTCCAACGAGACAGGACAAGGAGCTGGCAGGACCCCCGGCAGGAGAGTAGACGGCGGGACCTCCAACGGGACAGGACAAGGGGTTGGCAGGACCCCCGGCAGGAGAGTAGACGGCGGGACCTCCAACGGGACAGGACAAGGGGTTGGCAGGACCCCCAGCAGGAGAGTAGTCGACGGGACCCCCAACGGAACAGAACATGGAGTTGGCAGGAACCCCAGCGGAACCTCCAACGGCACTTCAGTAGGGACTTGAGTTGGGACTGGAGAGGGGACTCGACAGGGGACTCGAGAGGGAACTGGAGAGGGGACTTGAGAGGGAACTGGAGATGGGACTAGAGAAGTGACCTGAGGAGGGACTAGGGAAGGGACTAGAGAAGGGACTTGGGAAGGGACTAGAGGGGGAACTCGAGAAGAGACTAGAGAGGGGACCAGAGATGGGACTATGGCAGCTGGGGCAAGAGCTGGGTCTGGAACCATGGCTGCGGGGGCCGGAATTGAAGCCAGAATCAGGGCTGTAAGGTCCGGTTCTGGAGCCGGAAACATGGCTGTAAGGTCCGGTTCTGGAGCCGGAAACATGGCTGTAAGGTCCGGTTCTGGAGCCGGAAACATGGCTGTAAGGTCCGGTTCTGGAGCCGGAACCATGGTTGCTGGGGCACGGGCTGGAATCCTGGCCCTGCGTCTCCTACAGGCCCCTTGGAGACACCGTGGACCTCTACCAGTACAGTAGTCGGATCCCAGGAAAGGGTTAGAGGCTTGAGAAAAGTTTCCAGGACTACTGGTAAAAAGTTGTAGCCACTCAGGCAACAAACTCCTGAGCCAGGGCTTGCGAGCAACCTCCTGGCGTGCCTCCTTCAAAGCAGCCACTCTACCCCGTATAGATGAGGCGTCATCCCACGTATAAAAAATATACTCCAGAGAGCACCCAAGACGGTCCGCCTGTAGCCTCAAAAAAGCTGAATCCGCTGGGTCCATATTTGGTTGGTTCGTACTGTCACGGTGTGTGAAGCAGGTAGGACCCAAATGCAGATCAAAGTGAAAGTTCCTTTATTTCAAGGCTAGGTGATAACACAGACAGAACAGAACACTCACCGACGATCTAGTCATGACAAAAGACGAACCGACAAAGACAGACAGAAAAACCAGAACTTAAATACACACAAGACTAATCACACAAACAAGACACAGGTGAGGAGGGAGGAGAAAACACAGGTGAACACAATCGGGTAATCAGACACACCAGGGAAACTAACGACAGGGAACCACAGACAAATCCAAACAAGACACAACGCAGACAGAAACAGGCAAGACAGGAGGTGAAGACCTTTCAAAATAAAACATGAAACAAGACAAGACAAAACACCACAAAGACAGATCGTGACAGATGCAGCAGTGCAAATATCTTCCACTGACATTCCTCCGTGCAAAGCCATGGAGGAGGACATTCCTCTGGTGGAGTGCGCATTGATGTTTCTCCGGGGGCTCCACCCCAGAGGAGACATATGCCTGTGACACAGCCAGTGTGACAGCCGTTGTGCAGACAGAGGCTGCCCGATCGAGCGCTCTCTATAGTGCACAAACAGACGCTGAGAACGGCGCAAGGCAGCCGTGCGCGCCACATAGCAGGACAGCACGCGCACAGGGCAGAGGAGATGAGACGTGGCTTCTTCCTCCGACCTGTAAGGAGGGGGAAAGAAGCCATCCAAGGTGATCACTCTCGACTCTAAAGAGCTTGTGATGACCTTTGGCATAAAAGCCGGGTTAGGGCGTAAAACAGCTGAACTGCCATCTCCTTGGATCCGGAGGCATGACGGAGCCACAGAGAGAGCAGACAAATCACTCACCCTTCTCGCTGCTGTTAGAGCCAAGAGTAATACTACTTTGGCTGACAACAGTTTAAGGGGAACCTGATCAGGTTCAAATGGGGCTTTGCTTAGTGCGCGTAACACCAAAGCCAAATCCCACTGAGGCGCCAGTGCGCATGACACCGGTCTGAGTCTCCGTACTCCTCGCATAACACGGCTGCTGCGCTCTGCGAGCCCCTCTGTTCAAATCGACGGGAATATACATTGCTCTGATGGAGAGCAACGTGTGTGCGCGCCCAGAACAGCAGCCAGCTGCGTTCAGAAGCTGCGCAGATCGTACTCCTCCCTGGCGATTGAGGTAGGCTACTTCCATAGCCGTGGCCTGTTGTCTGTGCAAATCAACACATGTTTGATTGTACAGCAACGGGGCGACTCCCCCGTTCTTTTCCGAGATTTAGAAAAATAGCGGGGGTAAAAACCGCGCAAGACACTGTTCCTGGGATGACAGGAGTGTTTCTTGTATCCCATGGAACTGCTGGGGGGAGAGGCTTCTCTGTGATGTGCCGTAATGGTCGTCATGGTGACGAGCCATGCCATCGCTGCCCATGAGGCGAAAGGGCTGCGAGGGAGTCTCCACACGCTGCATTTCACTCCGTCTCTCATCATGAGGCGCATACACGCCCAGAGGATGAGAGGTGTGTGCATGCTGTCCACACGAGGCGTTATAACGGTGCTCGTGGATTTATTATGACCGTGTGTAGGAGGCATATCTGGGACAGAGGAATGCCGCGAGCTCTGCTGTTTATAAACCAATAGGTTAAAAACAGCAGTTCCTCCACTCGCTGCCGCGAGAGCCGTGCTCTCATGCTGGCTGAGTTTAATTCCACTCCAGATAAACGATTGTCTGAGAGGGAAGAGGACAGCTTTTCTTCCAATTCATTATGAAACCCAGGCTTTGACAGATGCGATACGAGATGTAACGTCTGTTATTATTACATTACATTGCATTTAGCTGACGCTTTTATCCAAAGCTACTTACAATACGTACATTCGACCAGGAAGACACAACCTTGAAGAAAACAGAATCATATAAGTACATCAGGTTTCATAGAGCCAAACATTTCAAGTGCTACTCAACTGGCTATAGATAAGCCAGTCCTTTATTAGTATATAAGTGCTTTGTTTATAGTTCTAGTGGAGTCGAAAGAGATGAGTTTTCAGTCTGCGCCGGAAGATGTGCAGGCTTTCTGCTGTCCTGATGTCAATGGGGAGCTCATTCCACCATTTTGGAGCCAGGATAGCAAACCCACGTGTTTTTGCTGATGGGAACTTGGGTCCCCCTCGCAGCGAGGGTGCAGCGAGTCATTTGGCTGATGCAGAGCGTAGTGCAAGCGCTGGGGTGTACGGTTTAACCATGTCCTGGATGTAGGAAGGGCCAGATCCATTCGCAGCACGGTAAGCAAGTACCAGTGTCTTGAAGTGGATTCTAGCAGTTACCGGAAGCCAGTGAAGGGAGCGGAGGAGCGGAGTGGTGTGGGAGAATTTAGGAAGGTTGAAGACCAGACAAGCCGCTGCATTCTGGATGAGCTGCAGAGGTCGGATGGCACATGCAGGTAGACCAGCCAGGAGAGAGTTGTCCAAAGAAAATCCATGTTCAAAGGCCACTTAGTCTAGGAGGCGAGCTTGAGTATTGACTCGCGTATATTCAAAAAATCAGATACCTTGCTCGTTCCGTTCTGGTGCTTTATTGAGAGGTTCAATAGATCAGCTGGCGGCCCACTGCCGTATTTAAACAAATAAACAAACAAGATCCATTGGTCATACGGATGTGTGCGGTCAAAAACTTTTTCCAACTGCCTCTCTAGACTTCCTGCTGTGTCATGCTGGCAGCATCATTTATACCTGAGCACGCCCCTACTATTGCTTTGTATAAATAATAACAAAACATAAACTAGAGCTGTCCATAAGCAAGATGACACGTTACAAAAACAGTATAATAATAATTCATAGTTATTCAGCTCATTTAAGTTAAATTAAAGAATATTCAATTGGCTCACAAAACCATAATTCATTACCATAAAATAATGTGCCTAAATGGCTCTTACAATTCCGGCCCCTAATTATAAGGCGGGAAGACTTATAATTAATAATAATAACAAGAGTCATTTCCAAACAAACATATGGCTAATAATAGCTCAATTATACTCCTAACAAACAACGTTTGCATTTACTTTTGGGGGAGGAATTCACCTACACCCCTTGACATAGGTTTTCCATAAACAAACTAAATACATGGCTCTGTTCTTCTTCGTCCATAAAAAGCACAACTGAGCAGTTACAGTCTTTAAACTCTTCAAAGATTACCTTGAAAAGTCTCATCTTTGAGATAACTTCCATCAAGTTACAGGTGTTGCCCATTAAAGGCTCAACTTCATTCATTTTGGCAGTGAGTCGTCTTAATTTACCTCTCCTTGCATTGATGCAGAGCTGTCGCCGCTGCTCCATGGCCTTTTCTGTTGGTTTTGCTGCCCTCTTGTGGGCGTCGACCGTAAACGCACCCTCAGTGGCTCTGTCCTCCGACATTATTCAGCTGGTTTGGCTGAACAAAAGACAACAGCTGTTTTACCAAGTGGCTCGAACTCCAACGGAAAGGCATGCAGAGTAGCGTGACAGCCTGCAGTCCATGTCCACACGGTAGAGGATAATCCAAATGGTCATTTGCTCAAGTAGCCACGATCAGATCCACTTCGTTTCTGCCGCGGCTCCAGTAGCGACGATCAGATCCACATTCGACAATTCCAGTGATTGTAGGTTCCTACACGCTAGTAATCCTCACGACGTTGTCGGTCAGTTTTTGACTTATTGTAGTGGCCAATTGTCCAATGAAAATTAATGTTCAAAGGCTACTTATTCTAGGAGGCGAGCTCGAGTATTGACTCGCGTATATTCAAAAAAATCTAGGCTACCTTGCTCGTTCCATTCTGGTGCTTTATAGCTTGGTTTCAGTCACGTGACTTCTATGACGCGCGAAATTCAAGTGGAGGTCAGGAAGTGAAAACGCAATCATTCATCAACGCAGGAATCATGGAGGACACCGACTATGTCAAACAATTAAATGAACCTGCACGGCGCAGATATCGTGAAAAAATCACAGCACACATCGGATACGATCCGTATCAGCTGAAAAAAAACTTTTCTCGTGATTTATCCGATTTGCCCGCTGTCCAGGCGATGGATATCACCAGCTACCTCGTCCTTCATACCTCCTACTACACGGCTAGCCAGATGAAAGCGTATAAAAGCCTGGAAGCTTTCAACTACTTCGTGTGTGGATGGGTGAATGACCTCGGCACCAAAGAGGCATTAAACAAATGTCGCCTTGTTTTTGCCCGGGTGAGTGTTAACTACCTATACCTTCTTACCTCTAAGTAGCATTATTAGGAGACATCTAGCTAGCTAACTTTAGCTACATGGACTCATGTAAGGCAGTGTTACGGCTGTCGCCTTGCCTTCAGCATTAACTGGCCTGTGAGTGTGTTGTGTGTGTATATATGTGTATGTTTGTTATGTGTTTAGCTTAGGATATATTGTGTTTTGTGTGTATAGACAGCTCAGAGCCTTTGAACAGCCTGCACGTTGTTTATATCACTCTATGTTGAGGTTAATATTAAAAACAACCTCTTTACCAAGACCATCTGGTTATGTGTTGCTTGTGATGTTGTTAAATGTATGTTACCAACTCGCAAGTTGTGAACTGGAGCTTCAATTGTGTAGGTCAACCATTCCCAGAGGTCTGGAGAAACACCATTAAAAACGTGGATTGTAGCTAAAGAAGATGGAGAGGTTGTTACAGCACACTGTAACTGTATGGCTGGGTAAGTCATAAAATAAATATCCCAACCCAAAGCATATTTGA
Organism: Gymnodraco acuticeps; assembly: GCF_902827175.1. Classification (NCBI taxonomy): domain Eukaryota; kingdom Metazoa; phylum Chordata; class Actinopteri; order Perciformes; family Bathydraconidae; genus Gymnodraco; species Gymnodraco acuticeps. Next base: position 443,628 of record NW_022992231.1, on the reverse strand, counting down.
CACAACACTTAAGCTCAGACAAAATAATGCCTGCTATAATATTCATGTTATACCATTACTAGCTTTTACGATCAATCTAGTTATTCTAGTATGTCTCTGTCTATACAGTTTGTCAGAATCCTGCTCACATGTTGGAGCAGTTCTGTTTGCAATCGAAGCAGGTGTGAAGATGAGAGAGACTGCATCCTGCACCACTGAGAAGTGCAAGTGGCTAATGCCATCACATGTCAAAAAGGTATTCAGACCCCAGTGGTCAGTCAGCTGTTCATGCCGTCCTTGCCTGTCTCATTGTTACACTGCACCTACATGTATGTTCACATACATGTTGGTCTGTCTCTCACATGTGCAGATTCCTGCTGCTCCAGTTGCGATGATAGACTTTTCATCCGCAAAATCCAAAAAGCAAAAACTGGATGATGCCATTGCTGGAAGGACAGGTGAGAAGCACACATTTCAGCGTCCCACAGTCCAGGGTTCAAAATTGGAGCGAGGATCAGAGAGGTATATGCAGTTTTTCAAGACTTTGAGCAGAAATTCCCCAAGAAGTGCTGCACTGATGTCCAGGGAACCATATTACAGAGAATTTGTCCCTAAATCTGTGAGCAAGCTACCTAAACCACTACCTCAGTATAGGACACCAGAGATGCTACAGCTATCCCCAACAGAGTTGCAGAATGCATGCCAGGACTTCAGACAGGAAGAGCTGACACAGCCACAGGTCCAGGCAGTAGAGGAGGAGACCAGAAACCAGAGCTTATCAGCAATATGGTTTAGCCAAAGAGCAGGAATGATCACAGCCTCAAGACTGAAGCAGGTTCTACAGACTAGTCTTGCACAGCCATCAAAGTCCTTGATCAAGTCCATATCCTACCCAGAGGCATACAAGTTCTCTACAGCTGCAACAAGGTATTTATTAGGGATTAGGGAGCCAATCAGAAAAGCAAACTGTATACAGTTTTTCTCAGACGCGGAGGGATACCGACTTGTTGTGAAAAGTAACTTACAATTCTACCCGTGGTATACGCTGATTATATCACGTATATCAGTAAGTTACAGTACAAGTAACTTATAACTAAATTCATTATCATTACAAAACATGATTCACAAAATATTCAATGCATAAAAATACTGTGTGTGTGTGTGTGTGTGTGTGTGTGTGTGTGTGTGTGTGTGTGTGTGTGTGTGTGTGTGTGTGTGTGTGTGTGTGTGTGTGGTGTGTGTGGTGTGTGTGTGTGTGTGTGTGTGGTGTGTGTGTGTGTGTGTGTGTGTGTGTGTGTGTGGTGTGTGTGTGTGTGTGTGTGTGTGTGTGTGTGTGTGTGTGTGTGTGTGTGTGTGTGTGTGTGTGTGTGTGTGTGTGTGTGTTGTGGTGTGTGTGTGTGTGTGTGTGTGTGTGTGTGTGTGTGTGTGTGTGTGTGTGTGTGTGTGTGTGTGTGTGTGTGTGTGTGTGTGTGTGTGTGTGTGTGTGTGTGTCCCATACATGGGAGCGACGGAGGGTGTCACGTGCACCTGCCATGGAACTGGTATCTGTGAGATAAAGGTAAGTTATTTGTTCAGTATTGTGCTACAGTAAAGCGGGTAAGTATAGGATTGTGACGTGATCCTGAGTCTGGGGATCCTCTCCCAATACATTTTGAGCTGCAGACACTTATTTACAGTACAATATATTACTTTTCTTTTCATTGAACTTTTAGTGCCCACACAGCAAACAAGAGGAGGCCAATCTTCGCCTGTGTGCTGGAGAACAGGGCTTCTGTCTCGTCAACGATGGGAGCACTGTGAAGCTGGACAGGAGACATGCCTACTACCATCAAATACAGGCTCGGCTCCACCTCGTTGATGTTGACTACTGCGACTTTGTTGTCTGGACTAAAAATGACATCTTTGTAGAGAGAATTGTGCGTGATGTGGACCTGTGGGACAACATCATTCCCAGAGTTGAGCGTTTCTTCAGACTATGTGTTCTCTCTGAAGTGTTGGGACAGCAACTTACAAGGGGAAAGGTAAAAGTCATAAAGAGTTGGTGTGCTCATTTTTTTCCACAAGAACATGTTAGTGCATAACTATCAAGCCTCCTCTCCCTGTCTGCTGTTCCATTTTTCAGTTTCAGTTGCAAGATGATCAGGAGGGAGAGAAGGCGTGATTACCAGCACCTGTGGTCTGTCCTGGTCCCGGAAGTTGTGGTTCTCTCCTTGTTGCATTATTATTACGTGCCGTAGTGGGTGCTGGTGTTTGGGTGTGTGTGGGTGTCTTTTTCTCTCTCCCTCTGATCTCCCCAGGTGCTCCCAATCTCCAATCAGCGCCTCCATATAGGACATGAGGAAGGTCGCTCTCCCCTTATCTTAAGCTTTGTTTGACAAGTTGGCTGGTGAGCCCTTTTTCATTGTGTTAATTAAAAGACCACTTTATGGCGTCAGAGATCAGTTTCCTCTCGGCCGGTTATGTTGTGTGTCGCTACTTCCCTTTGTACCCCTATATTTACAAGGGAACGTAACATTTGCACAGTGGCAGCTCTTTAACCTGCATTACAGCACCTTCATATTCACTGACCACACTCACTAGAGGAAGTAGGGCTGTGTGATATATTGCTATTGTAAAAAAGATGTTTACTGAAAAGATTAAATGATACTAAGACTGAATAATACATGGTTTCTTATTTACATTTACAATAACCCTCAATGGCCATACATGGGAGCGTCACCAGACCAATGGTCATCTCTAGAATATTGTTGAATGAATTAAGCCTGAATGTAGATGAAAGTTGTATATTGAGTAGGGCTACACAATTTTCAACACAAAAAGATGTTTACTGAAAAGACTTGAACACAAGATGTTTGAACACAAAAAGATGTTTACTGAAAAGATTAAATGATACTGAATAATACATGGTTTCTTATTTACAAGACTACAGCTCCATGACTTTACTCCAATGGGACGACAGACACTGACAGATTAGACAAGGCACAGCAAATAACCCAATCTTGTCAATTAATGCTAGTGCCTCACCTGGTTTTGTTAGCATGTGCTCTATGGGCACAGCCCTGCTTTGCAGAATCTGACTAATCCTATGACTCTTTCAACATGAATACGCACATTAGCTATTTTTCTTGTCTCTTCCACCTCGTATGCTGACAGCTGACTTTTCCCCCTGGTGAATGCAGGCATCTTTAGTGAAGCAGTACTATCGGCAATATCGAACCCACGGTCTGCTAGGACAATATCTCCAGGTAACAGGTTTTTTAGGAGCCCACTCTGTATTGTGATCTGTTTATCACTAACTCTTCCTCCCCAGGCACAAGATATGTAGGTAACATAGCCTTGGGGAGCAACACCAATCAGAAATTTAACAGTATGGTGATGCTTGTAGTTGGACCATGTTTGTGCTCTAGCTAGTAAATTAGAGGGCCTCTCAATAAAAACTTCAAAACAGTCAACAATCACAGCAACTCTACATCCAAATGCCTGTCTGAATCCCATTGGCATTGTAGCTTGAAGTACATGTCGCTCTGGCCACTCAATTATAAATTCTGTACTCTCGTGAAGTATGTCAATTAACTTATGCCAAATTCTAGAAGCAGTGGAGAGAGATGTTGAACCTGAAAGCCAAATCTTTCAGAGGGAGATTTAGTCTCAGCCTCAGCAAAACTAAAATGAACTGTTCAAATTTGGAGAGCACAGACATAGGGCCACAGGTGATATAGGGCTCGCACAGTTGAAAAACCTGAAGTAAAACTAAGAAGTTGGGGAGCCCGGTGTAAAACTTTGTTTTCTCTTCGTTGTTCTCAAAGGACTCCTGGTTGAAGGAATCTGGGTGTGACCCTAGATAACAACCTGTCCTTCACTGCAAACATCGCTGCTACAACCCGTTGCTGCAGATACACGCTTTACAACATCAGGAAGATACGTCCCCAGCTGACTCAGAAAGCGACTCAGGTTCTGGTCCAGGCTCTCGTCATCTCACGCCTAGACTACTGCAACTCCCTCCTGGCTGGTCTACCTGCATGTGCCATCCGACCTCTGCAGCTCATCCAGAATGCAGCGGCTCGTCTGGTTTTCAACCTTCCTAAATTCTCCCACACCACTCCGCTCCTCCGCTCCCTTCACTGGCTTCCGGTAACTGCTAGAATCCACTTCAAGACACTGGTACTTGCGTACCATGCTGCGAATGGATCTGGCCCTTCCTACATCCAGGACATGGTTAAACCGTACACCCCAGCGCGTGCACTACGCTCTGCATCAGCCAAACGACTCGTTGCGCCCTCGCTGCGAGGGGGACCCAAGTTCCCATCGGCGAAAACACGTGGGTTTGCTATCCTGGCTCCAAGATGGTGGAATGAGCTCCCCATTGACATCAGGACGGCAGATAGCTTACACATCTTCCGGCGCAAACTGAAAACTCATCTCTTTCGACTCCACTTCGAGCGTTAGAACGATTAACGAAGCACTTTTATACTAATAAAGGACTGGATTACCTAAAGCCAGTTGAGTAGCACTTGAAATGTTTGGCTCTATGAAACCTGATATACTTATATGATTCTGTTTTCTTCAAGGTTGTGTCTTCCTGGTCGAATGTACTTATTGTAAGTCGCTTTGGACAAAAGCGTCAGCTAAATGCAATGTAATGTAATGTAATGTAACTTTGTGTCCAGTGCCTTTGTCCGAAGATCTCCCAGCTCTGTTGTGTTCTGTCTCAGAACATCCTCCATCCTCTCGATGTCCTCCATCGTTAAATCAGTCTGGCATCCTGCATCTGCATACAATATAGCAGTAGCAAGCATAATTAGTTATTTAAAATAGTCAAATATGAATGTGAATTTTTGTGAAGTTATCTTTTTGACAACCTTTTTACAGACATGCAAGTTCTCTGTTCCAATTATTGCAGATTCTCAAATTAGTGCTCTATTTTCTAAACCTAATTCAAAGTTAGCATTGATTTTCTGACAATCACATTTGTAATATTTAATAATAATGCTGGTGGTTAATTTACCTTGTTGGTCATTTAATATCCCACTGGTGTCCTCTGGTTGTGGGCTGTCAGACGGGGGCTGCGTCGGTTCTGGGCTCTCGGTTGTCTGCAGGAGATCCAACAAAGCCTCTGCACATTCTGATTGTCTTTGTTGGTCTTCCTTGAGCTCCATCCTCTGCTCTCGTCGAAGAGATGCCTCTGATCTGGGCTTACTTGTTGTGTGGTAACCGAGGCTAACAGTGGGAGCCCAGTCTACCGACTCAACGTCACCCAAAGCGCTAGGGCACCCTAAAAAGTCCCAACAAAGTCCATATTAGACTACAGGTAACTTAAACATGATCAGTATTACTCAGTGCTGGAATTGGGCCGGTACTCACCGGTACGCAGTACCGGCACTTCTGGTTCTGACCCATGGAGTACCGGCACTTCTTGCTCAGTACCGGCATGCTGGCGGTACTCCGGTACTCATGCACCGTGCCAGTACTCAACACTCTCCCGCCGTTCTTATTATACATCCATATATATATATATACAGCCGCCCGGTACTCAGTAGATGCGTCATGAGGTGCCGAACGGACATTCTCATCGCTCTAACCGCTGGAGTTTCACAGCGGCTGTCAGCTGTTTACTCCTGTCATTCAAACAGAACGTGCTGGAGAGGGGGCGGGGCTTATCTTCTCCATGTAAATACTGTGGTGGAAACGACTATGTCAAAATTAACCTATTTGACCGTGATTTAATAGTAATACACGTTTCAAATAATAATAATAATAATGCCGAAGTAACAACATACGGAAAACTGTTAGTAAAACCATGTTTTAATGCTTTACAATTTACATACCTAGATGCACGTGTGTTGTGTTTATGCAGTGCAACTCCCACCCAGTGGGTGGCTATGTAGAGTGATAGAACAGAGCAGGCACGCCCCCGAGAGAAGGAAAGCAAGTCACGTCACAAATTAGCATTTCTAAAATGTTAGAGTGGATTAATAAAAGTGCAAAAAGACAGCGGTTGTCGCCGGAAGAAACTTCAAATACAGAGAATGCTGTGCCTGTGTTGGAAATTGTGTCTGATGGGGAGCTTTCTTTGGTTGATCCTCCTGCTCCAAGTTCTAGTGCATTAGCATTAGCTCCGCCGCCTCCTCCAGAGCCTCTAAAGTTAGCTGCTGCTGGCTCAACTGCCACCACCAACACCGGGCAAAGCGATGCACCTGACTGCTGGACAACGGACAAGGTGCAATATTTTTGCAAGACCAATGCATGGCTCCTTCTTAAAGATAAGAAGCTAGGATGTCGGATATGCAGAGATGTCAAATCTTTGGGAATACACACTGGACAAGGACTGAAACTGTCAACTGAATGGGGTGAGTGTGCAGTGTCTCATTTCGGTGTTGACAAGGGCAAACAACAAGCTAGCCTGAGAAAAAAAATCAAAGAACATAAAGAATCACAAGCCCATGTAAAAGCTGCTGACATCCTTACATCTGCTTCACGTGAAACTATTCAACATCAAGTGCAGTCTATGCATAAATCTGAATTAGACACCACTATCAGAGTTTTTCGAACGGCATATAAAATTGGCAAACATAGCCGGCCATTCACAGACATGCCAATTGATTTGAATGTACAGAAACTGAATGGGCTGAACGTGGGCAGGGTTTTGCACTCCAATAAAACCTGTGGCGAAATCATCGACCACATAGCTCATGAGCTGAAGAAAAAAATGGCAAAAGACATTACAGAAAACCAAAGAAAACTCTGTGTTTTGGTCGATGAATCTACCACTATTAGTGGTAAAACGGTGCTTGTTGTGTGTCTCCGCTCAGCATTAGCTGATGCTGAGCCCGAAACGTTTTTTTGGGAGCTGATCGAGTTGGATGGAACAACGGCTGATGACATCACAAAGGCGTTAATGGAGTGTCTTGGAAGAGATTTTAACGAGGACTTTTTAGGTCAGTGTTTCGTTTCTTTTGCATGTGATGGGGCTTCAGTCATGCTAGGGAAGAGAACAGGCGTTGCTACCCAGTTGTGTAGTAAATTCCCAAGCCTGTTTGTGTGGCACTGCTCCAATCATCGTCTAGAGCTGGCAGTTGGGGATGTGGTCAAGGAGGTCTCAGGGCTCAATCATTTCCAGATCTTTTTTGACAAACTCTATTCCTTGTTCCATGCCTCCCCCAAAAATCAGAGGCAGTTAGCGCAGTGTGCGCAAGCAGTCGGACAGCGTCTCCTGGTGATAGGGCGTGTTTTGTCCATCCGCTGGGTGGCTTCAAGTGAAAGGAGCGTCAGAGCAGTCTGGGAAAACTACCGAGTGCTTCATGATCACTTCACAAATGCTGCAAACGACACGAGCAGGGATTCCAGAGACAGAGCAAAGTACAAGGGCCTGGATGATGTGCTCACATCTGCAACGTTTGTCAGCAATCTGGGACTGATGTACGATGCGCTCACAGAGCTCAGCGACCTCTCTCGGCAACTCCAAAAAAGAGAGATGACACTGCCTACAGCAGATAGGCTCTTAACTCGATAAATACGAGTTTTTGAATCCATGGTCACCATGCCTGGCCCACACATGACTACAGTTCATACAGCTCTAGCTGAGAAGTCCTTCAAGGGTGTTGCCCTGCGTGAGAATGGCAGGCTTGTACAGATTCATGCAGGTCAGTTTTTCCGCAGTATGGTAGAGAATCGGAGACACAGAATGACTTCCACAACCTCCTCTCATGTCAGCACAAGAGAAATCCCATTACATGGCCGGGAGGCCCGGGACAATCAGCTAATCCAGGACATGAAAGTTATCCATCCTGGAAGTTGGCCTGAAGAGGAGTTAGACGTACAGTATGGGGACGTAGAGGTGCTACGTTTGTGCGAAGTGCTGAAAGTGGACAGAAGAGAGACTGTTCAGGGCTTTCGCGAATACAAGGAAACCAGGGCATCCCGTACACCTGCTGCCATGGAGCCTCTACTGAAAGCAGTCCGAACCATCGCTGTCTCCACTAGTGAGTGTGAGCGGGCATTCAGCTGCATGAACGATATCCTTACTGCAAAAAGGAATGCTCTCTCTGTCAGCCGACTGTCCAGCCTGGTTTTCATTAAATGTAATGGACCATCACTAGGACAGTTCAATCCGGAACAGTATGTGAGGTCCTGGCTGGCAAAGGGAAGGAGAAGTGCTGATGAAAGAGCCTGTCCGCAGCAGAGCGGAAATGGTGGAAATCCAAACACCGTGACGACCTCCTAACCTATCAAGCTCTCCTCTCCTCTTTCTCTGCTTCCATCTCTCAGGCAAAAAGCACTTTCTTTCAAGATAAGATCCAATCTTCCTATTCCAATCCTAAAAAACTATTTTCCATCTTCTCCACCCTCTTGGACCCTCCAAAAGCTCCTCCCCCCTCCTCACTTCTGTCAAGCGACTTTGTTACCCACTTTGAAAAAAAGGTTAATGATATTCGCTCTTCTTTTTCTGACTCACCTTTACTCACCGCTGGGTCACCAGACCTTCCTTCCACCAACACACTAACCTCCTTTTCCCCTCTCTCTCCAAGTGAGGTTCTTACCCTCATTACCTCTGCCCGCCCTACCACCTGTCCTCTGGACCCTATCCCTTCAAACCTCCTTCAGACTATCGCTCCTGATATTCTACCGTTTCTCACCCATTTCATCAACACTTCTCTAACTTCTGGTCACTTTCCAAACAGTCTCAAGGAGGCAAGAGTAAACCCTCTCCTAAAGAAACCCACTCTCAACCCGTCTGATGTTATAAACTACAGGCCTGTCTCTCTCCTCCCGTTCCTGTCTAAATCACTTGAACGCGCTGTCTTTAAACAACTCTCCTGTTATCTCAATCAGAACAACCTTCTGGATCCGCACCAGTCTGGTTTCAAGGCAGGTCACTCCACAGAAAACTGCTCTCATTGCTGTCACGGAGGAACTGCACACTGCCAAAACTGCATCCCTCTCCTCTGTCATCATCCTGTTGGACCTGTCTGCTGCATTCGACACGGTGAATCATCAGATCCTCCTTCGCACTCTCCAAAAACTTGGAGTTTCTGGCTCTGCACTTTCCCTCCTCACCTCATACCTGAAAGACCGTACCTACAGGGTGACTTGGAGAGGGTCTGAGTCCGACCCTTGTCAATTAACTACGGGGGTCCCTCAGGGCTCTGTTCTTGGTCCCCTCCTCTTCTCCTTGTACACAAACTCGCTCGGATCAGTCATTAGCCCGCATGGTTTTTCTTACCACTGCTACGCTGACGACACCCAATTAATTCTGTCCTTTCCCCGCTCAGAGACCCAGGTCGTCGCACGCATCTCTGCTTGTCTAGCTGACATCTCTCAGTGGATGTCTGCTCACCACCTCAAACTCAACCTTGACAAGACTGAGCTGCTCTTCCTCCCGGGAAAAGATTGTCCAACTCTTGACCTGACAATCAACATCGGCACCTCAGTTGTTTCCCCGACTCAGACTGCAAGGAATCTGGGTGTGACCCTAGATAACAACCTGTCCTTCACTGCAAACATCGCTGCTACAACCCGCTGCTGCAGATACACGCTTTACAACATCAGGAAGATACGTCCCCAGCTGACCCAGAAAGCGACGCAGGTTCTGGTCCAGGCTCTCGTCATCTCACGCCTAGACTACTGCAACTCCCTCCTGGCTGGTCTACCTGCATGTGCCATCCGACCTCTGCAGCTCATCCAGAATGCAGCGGCTCGTCTGGTTTTCAACCTTCCTAAATTCTCCCACACCACTCCGCTCCTCCGCTCCCTTCACTGGCTTCCGGTAACTGCTAGAATCCACTTCAAGACACTGGTACTTGCTTACCGTGCTGCGAATGGATCTGGCCCTTCCTACATCCAGGACATGGTTAAACCGTACACCCCAGCGCGTGCACTACACTCTGCATCAGCCAAACGACTCGTTGCGCCCTCGCTGCGAGGGGGACCCAAGTTCCCATCGGCGAAAACACGTGGGTTTGCTATCCTGGCTCCAAGATGGTGGAATGAGCTCCCCATTGACATCAGGACGGCAGATAGCTTGCACATCTTCCGGCGCAAACTGAAAACTCATCTCTTTCGACTCCACTTCGAGCGTTAGAACGATTAACGAAGCACTTTTATACTAATAAAGGACTGGATTACCTAAAGCTAGTTGAGTAGCACTTGAAATGTTTGGCTCTATGAAACCTGATATACTTATATGATTCTGTTTTCTTCAAGGTTGTGTCTTCCTGGTCGAATGTACTTATTGTAAGTCGCTTTGGACAAAAGCGTCAGCTAAATGCAATGTAATGTAATGTAATGTCCAGCTCCAGCCCCTGATACTGATGTCCCCAAGGCCTTCTGGAGCCTTTTCTAACAATGTGAAGTATATTGCAAAGCAGCTCACCCAGTGAGAAGACTTTTGGCATAATGTGCCGATTTGTACAGATCCTGGAGATAGAAGGACTTCAGACCAACCAGGGAGTTATCTGATCAGCTTGGTGTTCAATGTAACTCTTTACCATGGCTCAGACTTTGTTACTTGCAGTTACAGTTTCTCATTTTAGATTGTGCAAATTTTGCATTTGTTTTTACATGTTCTTTGTTCATGCTCTTTATCATTTTTCTGAGTTGGAAAGTTAGATTGCATCATAGTTTACTTTATACATATTTGTATTCTTCAGTGGTGAAGTATATTGCAAAGCAGCTCAGCCATGTGAGAAGACTTTTGGCACTTTTTCGTTTTTTCGTTTTCTGAGTTGGAAAGTTAGATTGCATTCAAAATGTACAGAAATACTTAATTTTGTTAAAGCTTTTTATAAAAAATGCTTCTGACCAGAGCTTTGTTTCCTTGTCATTAATGTTGAACACCACCAGAGGGGCTCTCACCTGAAAGGTCTCTGCTTCATGTGTCTTCAGCAGAAGATCTAGACTTTGATTGCTATATTTTCAGTTAATATTGACCTTACTAAGCTTTAGCCATATCCGCTGCCTATCATAAAAAATGTTAAGTACAGTGAACCTTTCTAAAATATACAGTAGTAAAGAGACAAACCCACCAGCATTATAGTAGCCAAATTCTTGTTTGTGGGCTGTATATATAAAATTGACTTGAAAAAGTTGCTGATTTTAGAGTACTGGCACCTTTTTCATTCCAATTCAAGCACTGGTATTACTAAGTAAATACGCATTTAACCACAACCCAATAATACCTAAACAAAGCCACAAAAACCAAGTTAGCTAATACCTCTGATGAAGTGGTCGCTGCAGACCCGTGCATTAGACGACTCTGCTCCTCCCGACCGCAGATGTAGGTTTGAAAGCCATTTTTTCCGGCGTTTTTCGGTTAGCTTCTTAAATTGCTCAGCTTTATGGACGACAACCTTCGGCACTCGGTAAAACCTCTTGTTTTTCTCTCGGCCGGATCGATTGGAACAACCGTAAACTACACAACACACCGGCATTTTCACAATGGTAACAGCAGCTAGATCCTCTGTAGAAAATTACTTCCTGACCTCCAATGGAATTTCGCGCCAAAGGAACGCAGCGGTGTGACGTCACGTGAAACCAAGCTATTGGATACATTTTGGCCCTTGGACAAATGTAGTTGGTGATCCCTGATCTAGCGGAAATACAGTACGTTCGGTTCACGTTCGCCCAAAATATGAACGCGTTCAGGTACATTACTGCCTACGGATGTGTTCGTTAATATTAGCTGTGTAGTCCGGAGTGACTGTGGCACAGACTAGACCGCTGGTAAACAACTGTTAGAACGGTGTGTTCAGAGCAGAGCTCCCTGTCGGAGCGGCAGAGCTTGAAGCGAACTGAAAATGTTTCTGGCTAACGTTTGTATACTGCAGGGTAGCTTGTGGATTTACTCCAGGTGGAACTAAAGTCTGATTCAACACTTGATTATATTTCACATCATTCATCCAGATCTGAAAGTAACTAAAAAAGTATTAAATACATGTAGTGGAGTAGAAGTACACCATGTACCTCTGAACTGTAGTGGAGTAGAAGAATAAAGTAGCAAAACATTTAAATACTCAAATAAAGTACCAGTATCTCAAAATTGTGCCCAAGTATAGTACTTGTTGAGTTTATGGACTTAGTTACTTAACAACAGTGGCTATACAGATAGAAAGACTAAGCCTTGCACAGAGGCATGAAAATACATTTTCAAAATGCTCAACAGTGCTGCCAAAATTATAAACTGACTGCTACACAATTCAAATAAATGCATTTATATATTTCTATTAGATGTAGCAAGGTCTAATGTTGTGACCGAAATGATCAAGTCAAAGCTTCAGTATTTTATCTTATGTAGCATATTTAATTCAATAATTAATCTTGAATTACTAATAACTCTAAAGAAGGCAAAAAGTGAATAAGGCAACTCCTCATCCAAAGTGTGTGTGTGTGTGTGTGTGTGTGTGTGTGTGTGTGTGTGTGTGTGTGTGTGTGTGTGTGTGTGTGTGTGGTGTGTGTGTGTGTGTGTGTGTGTGTGTGTGTGTGTGTGTGTGTGTGTGTGTGTGTGGTGTGTGTGTGTGTGTGTGTGTGTGTGTGTGGTGTGTGTGTGTGTGTGTGCAGCTTCTCTGCTCAAGGTTTAAAACCAGCGGTGCGTATTTTTATGAGAAACAATTATAGCTTAGACTGAACTCGAAGGAAACTAGACTAAAACATTTAAGAAATCAAAACAGCTGGGTGAATACTCTCTTTATGGTATTTAAATTGGGCCCATTAGAACCCCTTCATGGATTTGTGATACTGATTTCTGTCTGTTCAGATTTGGAAGTCTCATGATTTATTGTGTGGGCCTGTCAAGGAGAGGCCCAGGGAAAACAACATCTATCTTGGAACTGCAATTACTTATCACAAAGAGATTGCAACATTATACTCCTTTAAAAATTGCTCAATTCATTTAAACCCATTTATTATGTACACAATAAAAACCTCAACAAATATATTGATCCTGGCTTAACCAGCGACCTTTACTCTATTGTTCATAAGCTCAGTAGTTTAACAACTATTATAATTGTAGTAATGTCTGTAGACCAATTGTACTGGAAATAATTTGAAACAGTTTAATAAAGAATGTTAAACTATATTTAAAACTGTAATTGAACTTCAACTTATATTAATTATCTGATTCCAGTGGCCAGTTGGAATAGACAATCAACAAAGTTTTCATTTTGCAGCAACAGTGCAAAAGGTTCCAATCACAATTATGTCTGAGTCTATTCTGCTTATCTGCTTTGTTTCGGAATGTGTTCAATACATTACGTTTTTTATTTATTTTTTATTCATCATTACCATACAATACATAGATTAAGAATAAATGAAACAAATAATACAACATTGACCTAGTTGAGCAGACAGATTTTTTTTCAACCCTGATTTCCTCAGGCCGGTAGTTATGAACAGTGATGCCTCTGAGGGTCTCGGTTGTAAAACAGATGCAGGATATAAAAACACTCTTTTGCTATTTATTTTCCTTTTGCAGCACCTTTATATTACAATGTATAATTTTGCTTTACATTATTTTATTTTTTTTCCTCAAGTCATTTACTTTTGGTGAGATAACTAAAGTTTAGTTCATTTTACCCTGGCTATGGACTGATTCGTTGTTAGTTGTTACAAAACATGCACAAGACGGCGGGTAGACAAACCAATATAGAAACAATTAGACAAACAAACATGTACTCGCAACAAACTCAGCGCCCTGGCCAAAATCCATCCAGTTTAATTTAATCCGAATTAGGAGGCCTCAACGGGAGCACTGAAATATCTGTTCAATATGGGCTCTTCTCAGCCATATTTACTTGTAATCTGTTGAAGAGTAATAACTACTTTATTCTCAATCAAACCACTATGCTAATTTGGCGGTGCCGCTCGTACCGACCGAGAGCAGAGATTTTTAATTAATTCAGTACTCTTTTTTTAAACAACAGCCAAATTCAATAATCCATCAATTTATGAAACACAGTGTGATGTAATATTCTGGTATCACCCTTCCCATTAATAATTGTTTTATTTAGTTCTAAAACTTAATGGTGTGATTAGCAAAATACCACCCTGTGCTCTATTTCCCTCGTGTGCCATTCACCACAGGGGGGAGGGGGAAATTCGCCCTCCCTCATGCAGCCTGAGCTGAAAATCCGAGGTGGATTGATTTGAGTTAAAGCGTTGAAATCTCCAGAATTCGGCGATTCGTTTCAATTACAAATCCTCACATTGTTTTTGAACAGAAGTTCCACCTTGCTGATGCTCTCCTTAAGGTCTCTCCGAATATTTGCCGTGTGTAATTGTCTAGTAATTTAATTCCAGGAACCACACACAGAGGAAATCGGTAAAAGTCGATATTCCGAGGTTATTTATTAGCCCCAAATATTCTTATTGTTTTCTACATGAGCTGTGCTTGCTTCTGTAGGCACTTGCCCCAGCAGCAATCACAGGAAAAATCGGCCAGGACAGAAAGAGTAGAGAGACCAAAAAAATTGCATCCGCTCAGTTTCACAGGTAATTTTGATACCGTCAATCACAGAGTTGGTAAGGCAATATCCAAATATAGATTTGAAATCACACTTACCAGTCTGAAGATTTCTTGGTACGATGTTCGCGACGCCAATCTGTGATGAAAACTTCTGTCTTTCAATGTTCAGTTCAATGAAGGAGACTGAATCGTCGTTAGCCAAAGCACTGAGTTTATTCTAAATACAAACATACAAACAAGCGGCCGGATAATTCACAAGGTAAAGCCACAACTTTCATTATGGGACACCAGGCAAACTCTGAAGACAAAGGAGCCAGGAACACATCTATACATGAGAAGAGGAGGGCTTTAGAAAACGCGGGTTTTCCTTTAATGCAAGCCAGATAGAGACAAAGACTTGTTGCATTGCAAACCCACATGAGCCAAGCTTCTCCCCCACAGGAAGTCAGAGGACCTCTTGACCTGTGTCTTCCTGAGAAGTTACACGCAGGATCACATTACAGGCAGGAGTATATACGGTAAAACGAAAAGCATTACTTTGTGATTAACATTTTTACAGAAAGACTGAGGACCTCTAAATACACAGATCGGATTAAAATATTCTCTCACACAGGTGAAATTTGCTAACGTGACGGCCGTCTTTGTGATGGTGACGCGTATTGTGCGAGACCAGAGACCTGTAGTTCACTGAGCGGTTTCACACAAAAAAAATTGTAACTTCACAGTTTTACGACACATTTGTATGTGTCATTCGTTGCACAATTCAAACGGGATCAAAAGATAACTTTTCTCTCTCCATTGACTTCAATGTATAATTTTCCCCTTCCGGGGTCCCATGGAGGCTCCCGGAAGGGGAGGGACTTCGCCTCTCTATTGCTACAGAGGTTTCCTCCATAGTACATAATGCATGTTTTCTGCTATCTCTGATGAATGATACAAATAAAATGTTACCATTAGTTCTTAATGATATTGATACAATTTAAATAGCGGGCAAAAATTGGTTAATTGCCATGCATGTGGTGTTTACGTTCAATTTAAACTATTTTAGGCAGAAAAATGGATATTGACTCAAACTTTTTTTACAATTAATTATAATTTAGAAAGGTTTTTGTAAGAAATCATTTCAAAAGTAAACTTTTCATTTAATATTTAAATTTGAAATGTTCGCACACAACAATTAATTTATACATTTTTATCATTTTTTTAAATTATGAAACCATTTATTTTATTGTGTTTCCTTGAGGCTTGGGAAGATATCCAGCAGTTCAATATGCAAATGTTCTAATACAAGTAAGTATATAAGTATAACATGGAAAAGGAAATAAAATATGTTTCATAGGAGGAAGTGCATTTATTTTCTATCACCTTGTAATTTCACAATCAAACAATCTATAATTTAGCTCTGGCCTTCACTCACTGATGGAAGACTCTGCGAGGAATAAACTAGGAGCAGATAAATAGTCCTATTTAACCCTTTAACTACCAGACCAAGAAAAAAGCTATGGAAAATTATTTGCTTGCATTGTTTTTATCAAATGGGACCCAAATAACCACAAACTATTTTTTTTTGACTGACCACACATTTTTGTTTTTATGAGCCTCTACCAACTGGTCGAGCTGGCCTTCTAGTAAAAGTACATTTTCAACAATCATCAAGTACAGTTTGAATGCATCAAACTCAAATAAAACACAAACTGAAATACATTTGTTTCTTTTATGGAAAATGAGCAATATATACAACCAGATATTTTCATAAAAGATAATCAATTATAATTGTAAAAAAAAAAAAAATGGAAAAAAGTAATGTAAAGTGTTTTTCATAATAAAAAAAAAGACTTGTTCATCTTACTGTATGCTGAGTTGGCCTAACAGGAAACCACTGGCTCAAAAAGTACACAGTAAAAGTACTTCGTAGTACTTGTGGGAGTAGTTTCACTAGTAGGCTACTGAGTCCAACAGTGTCAAACTCAGGAAGAACTAATGGCAAAAATATTTTTTTCCCTCATCAAACTTTGCAGAAGTGGCTTGAGTTTGTTCTCAAGAGGGCTGTGATGTCAGCGGCCCGCTTTTGGTTGCGTTTCCACTTGGCCTAGTACCGGCTAGCGGGTCCTAATTCACCGTTTTTCTGGCCCCATAAAATCGGGGTTCTAGGGCCAGGAACAACCAGGCTGTGACGTCACTCTCGACTGCTGATTGGTCAGAGAGAATCGTCGCAATATATGCGTCGACGCGTCGCATATATATATATATATATATATATATATCGAAGCTTGCTGCATTTTTATAAACAGCATTTTTGTTAACAGAGGATCAACAAAAATGGCAAAGAAAAGCACACTGTGGTCCGCCGAGGAAGTTACGACGTTCCTACACTACACAAAATCCAGCGGGAGCTCGACGGGACAACTCGCAATATGAAAGTATTTCAGGAGGTCTCTACACTGATGTGCGGAAGCGGTTACTCGAGGACTGTCTTGTAGTGTAGGGAAAAACTGAAAAAGATGAAGAGTGAGTATCGCGTAGTGAAGGACAACAACAAGCCGATCGCTCCGCCTACACTGCGTTACTATAGATACTACCCCAGTTCCTAAACTGTAATGGAGACGCGCCATAAAGTGAGCTAGTCCTAACGAGCGAGCCAGTCCTAACAAAGTGAGCCAATCCTAACGAGCGAGGCCGTGTAGTGGAAACGCGCCATAAGCTTCTGCAGTGAGGTTCATGGCTGGCGAGGCACTGGCACTGACTCTTCAGGTTTACAAATATTATATTTTGACCTAAATCAAAATATAATATTATTTTCAAAAGCTTTTTTTGTCTGATGCTTCGATTAATTTTAAACAGACAGTTCAACAAAAGGATACCCAAAAAATGTAATTTGATCATTTAAATATTGAATTGTTCTCTCTTAGTAAGATCCCATTTTCAATAAAATTGCGGTCTTACCTTGACTTGGAGATGAAGTCCATTTGCCTATCCTTCTGGACAAAAATCTTTATTACTTTTTTGTAAAAGTCCTCCTTATCTTCTTGTAGTTTCAATATCTATCATAAATCTAATCGATAGATTTATGATTCGAAAATTATAAAAGTAGGGTAGACGTGGATATTATCCGGCTGAAAAAATGTGCATTTATCTAACAGGTACGTTTCCCATAGATCTTATTTGGAGCTATTTACTAAAATCCTATGGAGAAATCTCATTGCTATTTGTGGAGGGAACCCATGTGCAGCTTACTTCCGGGTTTTAGGAGGCGTCTCTCGTCTCCTCTTCACACCACACTTTTCGCGGCACACGTACTTACAGCCAATCAGCTCTGAATTATGTGAGATGACGTATGGTGGGGATGGCAGCACTATGCCCCTATGGTCGTTCTTTTTTTGCCACACACATTAAATAGGACAATACTCTGAGCATGCGCAGTGTAGTTTTTACAGTCACCATTCACCTAGACAGGGAGAGGGAGGGGCATGATCGGGTTTTGTCCCACATGGCTCTAAACTGCTCAATAGGCACACACTGTAGACACTATAAGAACACAGACTAAAACAGCAATGTACAGACGAATCAGATGATTAAACATGATCTTAAAATATACTTTTTTTTTTTTTTAGGGCTGTCAAACAATTACATTTTTAAATCAGATTAATCACAGCTTAAAAATTAATTAATCATGATTAATCACCATTCGAACTATGTCCAAAATATATCATTTATTTATGTATATTGTTGTGGGAATGGAAAGATAAATGAAAGAAGGCGGATATATCCATTTAACATGTTTATTGTAAAAAATGTCTGTGTGTCAAAATGAAAGAGAGCACCTATCAATCATCAAACCGTGGGGTCTTAATTCATTACGTGTTGATTTCTCTCAACGGGGGAGTACTTCAGGAAAGTCGACGGGGGGGGCTAGTGGAGTACTTTGTGACCACAGAGTGTGAACGTTGTGATCAGCTGTTTTAGTGCAGTTCTCCAGTGAAGGGGGGGAGTCTCCCTCTGCAGCCGGTTGGCGTAGTTTTGGCACAATTCCGTTGTACAGACCGACGTTAACAGCAGCCCTGTCTGTGCACACGGAGACCGACTCTGTCGTCCGGTGATTTAACCGCCTTCTGGAAAAGCTTCACAAGTACGTCGGTACGCAAATGCGCTTTGTGACACAAGTGACGGTACGCATTTCAGATTACACACATAACCTGCGTACCAGTTATGTGTTACCTGTACTACAGCAAAAGTATTCTCCGTCTGGACTTCCTGCAACAACACCACTACGTTATCTTGATTCTGATTGGCCAGAAGACATTATCAAAGATGTTCTATTGAGAAGACGATCACTACGTGATAAACGTTTTCAAAACCGTTTCTGGTCTTCGGTATTTCCAGACAAGTTACAACTGAAATCAATCTTACTAACTGCTGTCTGTGCAATTCTCGGCGCGAGTTGGCGGACTTTATTTTGCTTACTTTAACATCATTTTTTCATGGTGGGGCTAAGCCATTTCTTGGTATGGGTGTAGCCTACCCCAGCGCTGCCACTGGTGGGATGTATGGGGCGGGCCATTCTGCACATGCGTTAAATATTTTAATGCAATTAATTCAAAAAATTAATTACCGCCGTTAACGCGATAATTTTGACAGCATTAATTTTTGTATTTATTCTTTGCATTTTTTTGTAATACTTTCTGCTGACACTAGGTGGGACGCCACCTGCCCCTAATGACCAGTCACCACTGGTAAAGACGCACACTTATCGCAAATACATACACAAATAAAGGGCAACATAGAAACCACTTTTGAAACATTGTGTGCGTGGCAGCACAAACACTGGTAAATCACGAGCAAGGCACGTGAGGAGCAAGGATGGCAGCTTCCTCATCGTTGCACTCCGAAAGAAATAGTAGAGACGGAGACGATTAACTGTTTAGCCCGCCTTGGGCATGGTTAATTTTCCTATGCACTGCACATGCTGTGGAGTGAATCGTGGTCACCTCTGAGAGGGAGTTGGTTACAGGGGCGGATCTACCGGGGTGGCATGGGGTGGCAACTGCCACCCTAAACAATAGCCTTGCCACCCCAGCTGCCACCCCAGCTGCCACCCCAGTTGGCATCTTTATTTGAAAGAAAAGTTGTGGCTCATCGGACATTTATGAGAGAAAATCTCTAATGTCCGAGTGCAAGTGAATGTAGCACAAGACGCGAGTCTTGTAACCCCTCCCCCGGCCCTGGCGCGAGACTGGAAATATGATTGATGGCGAATTCAGTTGAACAGTGGACGGCGCAAAACGAGAAGCATTTCGGACCCAAGTAGACGGAAGGAATGAGGTAGTTGCGATCTACAATGACAGAGAAGAGAATGTCAAGTTTGGCTGTACTCAGCATTGAATCAAAACGCACTCCAGCTGTTGATCTTAATACATTTGTGAGGCGTTTTGCTGAACAAAATGGTAATCGCCGCATTCAGCTGTAATAGGCATGCCAACTTGATGCTCTGCTCACGGATGACTCGATGAGCATAACAAACTGTTAAGATGATGACCTTGTATGCGTGTATATATTTTTTTTCTTTGTGGGATCTGCCCCCAAAAAACAGTTTTAAGTCCTGAGAAAGTAAAATAAGACGGTGTGTAAAACTACACTGCCCAGCCAACAGAAAGTAACCACTTTGATTTAACTAGGCCAGTAGGTAAGGACCTTCCACTGGATAATAACTGCAGCGATGTTTTAGCTGAATACACGTTTTCTAACTTCTAAGTTAGGGACTGATGCAGTTAGTCACTTCTTTAATGTTTGTTCTTTCTGATGTAAAGTCAAGGTTGTAACTGTATATCAATAATGATATAATTACTTGTTTTTCAAATTTGAAGGAGGGTGAGCAAGCATCTTGATGAACATTCATCATTAACTCCTCCAAAAAATATAGTTTATTCAATAATAAATGAATATGTGAATCATAACAGTGATTGACAGCTGATAGGAATAATATGATTGTTAATATTATCATATTCATTCAGACAAACATCGATGAGACAGTTAATTAATGTACTTATTGCAGCAGTGCATAGATTTGGTACCCCTGCTGGTCTAAGAGTGAGACAAACTCATTCAGTTATTGTTCAGTTAAAATTCATTAAATTACGTTTGCCACCTTACATATGTAAGGCTTTACTGATGTGCCACAATAATATCACCTAATGTCATTGAGTTAAAATATTAATATTGTGGCTTTCCAAGTTAACATTGATTGTAGGGGTGTAACGGTTCACAAACATTTCGGTTCGGTTCGTACCTCGGTTTTTAGGTCACAGTTCGGTTCGGTACGTTTTCGGTACGGTACACGTGTGAACCGAAGGGTACCGAACGAATATAACGTTAAATGTAAAAAATTGAGAACATGAACAACTTTCTGGAAGTAATCTTAGGTATATATCATAGAGCGACCAAGTCATTTCATTGGACGAGAGGCATACTATGAGAGCTGGTCACAGGGATGCGTTCAATAATAATTTCAGTACGTGTACCGTTACACTGCGATTTAAATTAGCATATACTTCTGCCAGGGGATGCCACCCCTCAAAATCTCCTGCCACCCTCTTGCCACCCCATGAATATTTGTCTAGATCCGCCCCTGGTTGGTTGACAGCTAAAAGCTATAATATCAACGACAGCTGACACGTAATAACAGTTCCGTGCCAGCTGATCTGTGCACCAAAGTACTAATTTCCTTATTTGTTTCCTCGCGTATCTGTCTCTCTCTCCACAAACTCTCACATGAAATGTGTTATTTTGATGCGGCATGCCTTTGCAGTCCTTTATCAGTCTGTAATGCGTGTTTCCAGTCGTAAAAACCTTTGACAGTAAAAGCCGCATCAGATGAAGACGTATTTACTTTAAACTGTCTACAGGGGAAACAAAAGGCTGCGTCTGCTTTTAACGAATCTTCAAGCCATGTTCTGTTGTTGTACCATGTAGTGGCAAAAGTGCGCTTCTTTCCTGATAACGATCCAGTTTCACCTGGTTGGGTTTATTAACCCCAAGATCATCTTGTCAAGGAGAGACTCTGAGGCATGAACTCAATTGCACGACTCAGATAGTGTTCTCAAAAAATAAAGACTTTACTGGAATTTAGCACAGTAATCAAAACAAGGAAAACAAATATACTCTTTCGAGGAAAACTAGCAAGTGATCAATGAGGTAGATCCGTGGGAAGTCCATGAGGTAATCAGGAACATGGGTCATAGTAAGACAACGAACTGACAATGAACAGGAGGAAGCTACCACAATATATACACAGGTAAAGGGGACACAGGTGGAAACAATCAGGGCGGGGAAAACAATCAAGGACGCAGGAGACAGAAGGGGGCGGGGAGCGTGGAGGCCTGAAATGAGAGGGATGATTAATTAAGGGAATAAACATAAAGCACAGGGCAAAGGGACATGACAAAACTAACATAAAGAATAAACTTTCACTATTAGTTTCCTAAACATGACAGTACCCCCCCCTTCTAGGGACGGCTCCTGACGGCCCAGGCTCCTCTGAGTTGAGGCGGTCAAAATCCTCAATGAGGCTTTTGTCTATGACGAAGCAGGAAGGAATCCATATCTGCTCCTCAGGACCATAACCCTTCCAGTCAACCAGTAGCTGTCGCCCTCTACCCCTTTTCCGACTAGCCAATATCTTCTTGACGGTGTAAACCGGACCTCCATCAATCATCCGGGGGGGCGGGGGGGGTTTGGCGGTGGGAACCATAGCGCTCTCCTTCAAGGGTTTTAGTTTCCCTACATGGAAGGTGGGATGTACCTTCATGGACCTGGGAAGCCGTAGTCTCACTGAAACCGGGTTGATGACCTTGGTGACGGGAAAAGGACCCACAAACCGGGGAGCCAATTTACGGGAGAGTACGTGGAGGGGAAGGTCTCGTGTAGAAAGCCAGACTTTTTGGCCTGGCTGGTATACAGGAGCTGGTCGGCGTTTTCAGTCTGCTGCTCTTTTCACCAGTTGTGAATTCCTGCAGAGGATCTTCCTAGCCGCAGCCCACACGCGCCGAAAACGCCTGACCAGCGCGTGGGCAGACGGGACCGTGACCTCCCTCTCCGTGGCTGGGAACAGTGGCGGCTGGTAGCCATAAACACAGTGAAATGGGGACAGGCCCGTGGCAGAAGTAGGGAGGATGTTGTGCGCATACTCAACCCAGGTGAGGTGCTCGCTCCAGGAGGATGGATTCTGGGACACCAAGCAGCGCAAACAGGTCTCCAGTTCTTGATTAAGGCGCTCTGTCTGGCCGTTAGACTCCGGATGGTATCCTGACGAGAGACTGACCGTGGCACCGATGAGGCGGCAGAACTCCTTCCAGAAGCATGACACAAACTGGGGGCCCCGGTCGGAGACAATATCCTTTGGGAAACCATGAAGCCGAAACACATTATGCATCATGACCTCAGCCGTTTCCTTCGCTGAGGGCATCTTGGGCAAAGCAATGAAATGTGTCATTTTAGAAAAACGGTCCACTACCGTAAGAACTGTGGTTTTACCTCTAGAGAGGGGCAGGCCAGTGACGAAGTCCATGGAGATCTCTGACCAGGGTCTGTTGGGAATAGGGAGTGGTTGTAATAGTCCTATTCGCGCCCTGGAAGAGGTCTTGTTTCGAGCGCAGACAGGGCACGCCTCCACATACTCCTTCACCTCCTTCTCCATGGATGTCCACCGGAAACGTTGTTTTATGATGAACATAGTTCTCTTGACTCCAGGGTGACAGGTGAGCAGCGAAGTGTGAGCCCAGTGGATCACCTGTGGTCGCTCGGCCTCCTGAACGAAAAGCCGGTTAGGCGGGCAACCCCTTGGTGCAGGAGCTCCAGCATTAGCTCGTATGACCTCCTTCTCTACTGACCAAGTCAGCGCTCCTACCACCCGGTTTAATGGGATGATGGGTTCCGGCTCCTTGACTGCAGGCACAGGGTCAAACAGACGGGACAGAGCGTCAGGCTTGACATTCTGAGACCCCGGCCTGAAGGAAAGAACAAAGTCAAAACGGTTGAAAAACAAGGTCCACCTAGCCTGGCGGGAGTTCAGTCTTTTGGCCTTTCTTATATATTCCAAGTTTTTGTGATCGGTCCAAACCACGAAAGGATGCTCGGCTCCCTCCAACCAATGCCTCCACTCTTCCAGTGCCAGCTTCACGGCCAGCAACTCACGGTTTCCCACGTCGTAATTTCTCTCTGCTGGGGAGAGCTTCCTGGACAGGAAAGCGCAGGGGTGAAGTTTGTTGTCCTTCTGTAGTCGCTGGGAGAGGACCGCTCCCACCCCTTCGTTGGAGGCATCCACTTCTACCACAAACTGACGAGTGGTGTCCGGCAAGGTGAGTATGGGAGCAGAGGTGAACATTCCTTTAAGCCGAGAAAAAGCCTCCTCAGCCTGAGGAGACCACAAAAAAGGCACTTGAGGGGACGTGAGGACATGAAGAGGGGCTGCAATAGCACTGAACCTCCGCACAAAACGTCTGTAAAAATTTGCAAAGCCTAAAAACTGCTGCACTTTCTTACGAGAGTCAGGGGTAGGCCAACAAGCTACTGCGCTAACCTTCTCTGGGTCCATCCTAACCTGACCTGGCGAAATGATGAAGCCCAAGAAAGTGACTGTCTCTGCATGGAATTCGCATTTTTCTGCTTTAACAAACAACCTATTCTTGAGCAGCTCTTGTAAAACCTGGCGGACATGTTGTTTATGGGTGTCAAGGTCAGGGGAGTAGATCAGAATGTCGTCCAGATATACAAAAACGAAACGGTTCAGAAACTCCCTCAACACGTCGTTGATCATAGCCTGGAACACAGCAGGAGCGTTTGATAATCCAAATGGCATTACACGGTATTCATAGTGGCCTGAAGGGGTGTTGAAACCCGTCTTCCATTCATCACCCTCCCTGATCCTGACTAAATGATAAGCGTTACGCAGGTCTAACTTGGTGAAAACCTTGGCTCCCTGAAGCTGCTCGAAGGCTGACGAGATGAGAGGAAGGGGGTACCGGTTTTTAACCGTAATGTCATTGAGATGCGAGTAGTCAATACAGGGCCTAAGAGACCCATCCTTTTTCCCAACAAAAAAAAACCCCGCTCCTGCTGGTGATGAGGAAGGGCGAATAAGGCCTGTTTTGAGGGAGGCATCAATATAGTCCTTCATGGCCTCGTTCTCAGGTCCTGAAATAGCATATAGTCGACCCTTAGGAATTGTAGACCCCGCAATCAGGTCGATAGCACAGTCATAGGGGCGGTGAGGCGGAAGAGTCAGAGCCTTGGATTTACTGAATACTTCACTTAAATCGTGGTAGCAGGAAGGGACTGAAAGAACATCAGGAAAATATATTTCTGGGATAGTTCCCTGCCTAACCCTCCCAGTGTTACCTCTTCTGTCAATCTCCGCTACCTGCTTAACACAGTGATCTCTGCAATTCTTTCCCCACCCCTCCACCCTCCCAGATTGCCAATCAATGTGAGGGTTATGAAGTTTCAACCAGGGAAACCCCAAAATGAGTGGATGTTGGACTAAATTAAACAAGTGAAATGACATTGTCTCGTGATGGTTATCACCACATCTTATTTCTAAAGGCTCTGTTTGGTGAGTCACTTTAAACAACAGCCGCCCATCGAGAGCACTCGCTTCAAGAGGCTGGGGTAGAGGTTTAGTTTTTATGTCCAATTTTTTAACTAAACCCCAATCCATCAGACTTTCGTCTGCCCCTGAGTCAATGAGTGCACCATGAGTAACCACATTGTCTCTGATTTTTACCTGGATGCGGGTCAGGGTGCGAGGAGGAAAGTCAGAGGAAGAGATCCGGCTCACCAACGTACTCCTCTTTATTGGTGAGCCTCCTCTTTTACCGGACAAGCCGCTTGTGGATGTCCGCGCTGCCCGCAGTAGAAGCACAGACCCTCCTTTAATCGACGCTGACGTTCTGCCATCGAAAGCTTGGCGCTGCTAAACTGCATTGGCTCCTCCACGGAGCCAGGGGGCGCTGTTGTCCGGAACGCAGGTGAGGGGTGACGGGGCCTCCAAGAAGAAGTAGTATCCAGCGGCGAGCGTCTCCTCTGGGGAGGCGGATCAACCGCATCCTTGGATTTATTCCTTCTCCTCTCCGTCAAACGATTGTCTATCCGTATTGCCATGGATATGACAGAGTCCAAGTCAGCGGGCAGATCAAGAGGCGCCAGCTGGTCTTGTAGGGAATCCGAGAGACCGCTGACGAAAGCGTCAAACAATGCAGCGGAGTTCCAGCCGCTATCGGCTGCCATAGTCCGGAACTCGATGGCGTAGTCAGCCATACTCAGCTGTTGTTGTTTCAGCTTAATCAGAGCCCGAGCTGCTTCCCTGCCCGGCGTGGTTTGATTGAAGATCTTTCTCATAGTGTCTATGAAATTTTCCAGAGACCCGCAGATGGGAGAGCCTCGGGACCACTCTGCCGTAGCCCACGCTGCTGCTCGGCCGGAGAGATGGGAGATCATGAAAGCCACTTTGGAATTGTCCGTGGGAAAAGCAGCCGGTTGGTGGTGATAGTGTAACTCACACTGCACAATGAACGTCCGGCAGCCCTCCGAGTCTCCGGAGTATTTTTCGGGTGGAGCCAGACGCATGGAAGTACTGTGCGGCTCAGTAGACCGGTTGGGATCGGAACCGGTCGCCGCCAGAACCGGGGGAGTCGTGGGAGGAGAAGCAGCCTGCAGGTGAGTGAGCACACGCTGGACCTCAGCTGCCAGCAGATTCACCTGGGTTGTCACCGATGATTGTAGTTCCCCGTGGCTGTTGGATAGGTGCTGCACTCCGTGCTGTATGGCGGCCATCTGCTCTTCTTGTTGCCCAAGACGTTGGCCCTGAGAGCGGATGGCGTTCTTTAGCTGGTCTGAGTCGGCTGAGTTCATTTTAATGGTCAGTTCGTACTGTCAAGGAGAGACTCTGAGGCATGAACTCAATTGCACGACTCAGATAGTGTTCTCAAAAAATAAAGACTTTACTGGAATTTAGCACAGTAATCAAAACAAGGAAAACAAATATACTCTTTCGAGGAAAACTAGCAAGTGATCAATGAGGTAGATCCGTGGGAAGTCCGTGAGGTAATCAGGAACGTGGGTCGTAAGACAACGAACTGACAATGAACAGGAGGAAGCTACCACAATATATACACA
This sequence comes from Gymnodraco acuticeps, assembly GCF_902827175.1. Taxonomy (NCBI): domain Eukaryota; kingdom Metazoa; phylum Chordata; class Actinopteri; order Perciformes; family Bathydraconidae; genus Gymnodraco; species Gymnodraco acuticeps. Next base: position 417,029 of record NW_022992231.1, on the reverse strand, counting down.
GGTAAAGGGGACACAGGTGGAAACAATCAGGGCGGGGAAAACAATCAAGGACGCAGGAGACAGAAGGGGGCGGGGAGCGTGGAGGCCTAAAATGAGAGGGAAGATTAATTAAGGGAATAAACATAAAGCACAGGGCAAAGGGACATGACAAAACTAACATAAAGAATAAACTTTCACTATTAGTTTCCTAGACATGACACATCTGGGGCTGTTGGTCTTTGAGCGGTTGCTTCAAGCCATGTTCTGTTGTTGTACCATGCAGTGGCAAAAGTGCGCTTCTTTCCTGATAACGATCCAGTTTCACCTGGTTGGGTTTATTAACCACAAGATCATCTGGGGCTGTTGGTCTTTGAGCGGTTGCTGGCCCAATAATACCCGTTGATGTGCTGCAAGGTAGCGTCTGTAGTGGGGGCACCGGCACGGAGGAGGAGGATGCTGGCGGGTGTGGTACAGGGTGTGGCAACGCAGGTGGTGATGGTAGGGGCACAAGGAGCTGTGCCTCGGAGGACAGCGTTGGTGGCGGCCGCCTTGATGAGTCAAGGATTGGGCTCGCTAACTCACCCACGGGGTTTGCCGAGGTCAAGCTTGTGACATTAAGGCGTGCTGCTGCAACGGCAGGTGCAGGGTCGCCAGCAGCTGCATCGGCTACAGTTCTTTCATCGCTATTTCGTTTTAATAAATCCTTAGACCTTTTAAGCCAATTTCTGATGTCCGTTTTGTAATTCAAACAGAAATGGGAGTCTACAGAATGCACAATAAACAATAAACAAATCCAGAATAGGCGGCAGAGTGTGACGCTGTGATTGGTCTAAATGTGGACGAATCAGAAATCACAACAGACACCTGCATTTATTTGACGCAGCCTGTGTTACTCTCTGACATCACATACATCGTAGCATAAAAGTTCACAGTTTATTTATAATTAAAAAAATCAAATATATATATTTTTTATAAATAATAAAAACGTGTTTATTGGGGGAGGGCAGGAATGTCAAATGGGAGGGCCATTAAAAAAATAATGACCATAGGGGCAGTGAGCTGCCATCCCCACCATACGTCATCTCACATAATTCAGAGCTGATTGGCTGTAAGTACGTGTGCCGCGAAAAGTGTGGTGTGTGAAGAGGAGACGAGGGACGCGTCCTAAAACCCGGAAGTAAGCTGCGCATGGGTTCCCTCCATGGGGTTCCCTCCCATAGTTCCCTCCACAAAAAAGCAATGAGATTTCACCATAGGATTTTAGAAAATAGCTCAAAATAAGATCTGTGGGAAACGTACCTGTTAGATAAATGCACGTTTTGTTCAGCCGGATAATATCCACTTCTACCCTACTTTTATAATTTTTGAATCATAAATCTATCGATTAGATTTATGATAGACTTTTGAAACTACAAGAAGATAAGTGTTACAATAGTTGTTATATATTTCCACACGGACCCTGTTGAGGGGAACACACACCGGAGCAGGCATGCGAATGAAGCCAGGGTGTAAATGTTATGCTACGTTCTATGTAAAAGTTTAATAAAGTGTAAGCAGCTAAAAGTGCTTCAACCGTCCATTCTTTTACAAAAAAGTAATAGAGATTTTTGTCCAGAAGGATAGGCAAATGGACTTCATCTTCAAGTCAAGGTAAGACCGCAATTTTATTGAAAATTAAATCTTACTAAGAGAGAACAATTCAATATTTAAATGATAAAATTACATTTTTTGGGTATCCTTTTGTTGAACTGTCTGTTTAAAATTAATCGAAGCATCAGACAAAAAAAGCTTTTGAAAATAATATTATATTTTGATTTAGGTCAAAATATAATATTTGTAAACCTGAAGAGTCAGTGCCTCACCAGCCATCAACCTCACTGCACGTCACTGCTTATATATAGACATCTAAGTGTTTTGTGCCCCACCAGTTTTGTACATATAAAAACGCCACTGATGCTAGGATAATGCTATACAATGCAAACGGAGGCGAGACGTACGTTATTCACATGCTTATCCACACATACGTTATTCACTCGCATATCCACACGTACGTTATCAAGCATATCTAAGATAGCGCTTTCCAAGCTACACTGCAGCCATGTGAGCGCGTACTTTGAGCGCGTACTTTGAGCGCGTACTTTGAGCGCATACTTTGAGCGCATACTTTGAGCGCACCTATGATACGTCGCCGTGACGTCTGACATCGTGGTGACGTCGCCTGTATTCTACGTCAACCAATTCAAAATTGATGGAGGCGTTAGCGCACGTTAGTTATCCGCTCAGTCAGCCAGTTGTCTGTTCTTTGGCACAAATCACACCTCATAGCCCAACACACCGAGATTATTGGCCACTGCTGCCATCTGCGCACCGAGCCGGAATATTCTGTCCAAATACTCCGGCATTTCCCGGTCACAAGGCAGCGGGGGCAGAGGCTTTTTCCCCTCCGCCCATCCAGCTGCCTGCTGAAGCAGATGAGCCGCCAGGCTCTCATCAAGGGGGGGCACGTCAGGACACACCGTGTCCGAGCGGCCCTGCACCCCTAGGACACCGGACACACCTGCCACTGGAGCCCTCGCTCTCAGCGGCCGTCGCCTCCACACACCGCCAGATGTCTGGCAACGGGGGCGAAACGAAGGCCGGCTGCGCCAAGGAAGCCTGCCCATAAAACCCCTGACGGAGGCGGCTCACTGGCTTTGGCGGTAGTGGCGGAGGGAGCAGTAATCCTACACGCTCCGCCGCGATGGCCATCACCGATGGGAAGTCCTGACGTGCGGACCTGTGTGGCGGCCCGTCCGAGCCGGAAGCACCCGACATCGAGGAACCCTCGTCCTCCTCCTCTTCGACGAACGGGGCCGGCCGGCCGGCCCGCCGGGATGTCGAAAACGAATGGCACCCCCCCCAGCCGCATCCTGTTCCTCCATCTCCACCACCTTGAGGTCCACGTGGTCCTCCGTTTCCTCGTAGTAGGCCTGAAAATATTCCTATGCGGTGCCGGTGGCTAAGTTGTGGTAGCATCCGGCAGGCATTACAGGAGGGAGACTGGGTCAGGCTGTCCCCGGCATGTTCAGGCCCCAAGCACTCGAAACAAAGGCGGTGGGGATCGGCACCTGCAATTAGGCCGGTGCAACTAGGACAGCGTCGGTGCTCTAGGATTGGTGAGTCCATTCTTTTATTCTTCCTTTTACTCTTCTTCCGCTTCTCTCAGTTGTTTATCCTGCTCTCTGAAGAGTAAAGGATGACAGTTAGGAGGCAAGGCCGCCTTATAGGGTGGGCTTGCGCGCACTCAGGTAGGCCCGCCCTGAGGGGCCGGCTACGTTTAAAGATATGTCAGTAGGTGAACGCTCGCATAGTAAGGTCAAGGGGGACTAACCATAGAGTCCAGTAGAGGGCGGAGCCTGGGAGTCAGACTCCTCAGACCACTTATTCATGCTGCGTGTGAGCACCAGCTGTCTGTCATACCTCATTCACACCAACGGTGTGTCAGGGCCGGTTCGGAGCTGGAGCTTGAAAAGCAACGGGTTTTCCTGTTCACACCACAGCGGAGCAGCCTCTTAGCTCTGGAATCCGGTTCGTTTCAAGCACCAAAAATGTTTCCATCTAGAGCAAAAGCACCGCATACGTCACGCTTACGTCGAGGCGGGGGCAGGGACAGGGGGAATCGGAATCGTCGTTGATGATTACGATTGTAAAGCAGTTTTGAATGTAGCATGTAACGACTGTAAAGTTGGTAGTAAAGTCGTCCCATTTCTTCCATTTCGTTTCGACAGAGCAAAACCAAAACGAGTAGCGCTTCAACACAATCGGTCATTGTTGTTGTTGTCGGTGTGAGCTGTGAGGGGTTTCCGCGCAGTTTGGCTTTATGAAGCAGGCACACAAACGGTTACGTCATGACGCAAACGATGACGCAGCACCAGTCAGACTCTGGGCGGTGTGAAAAGAGCTAAACCGAAGAACCGGTTCTGAACCTGAAAACTTCTAGCACGGAGCTTGAACCGGAATTGCGTTGGTGTGAATGAGGTATTAGTGATGTGTCTCGCGCACATCACTAATACCTTGGATGCTGCTGTTTTGAGCATTGCAATACATTTATTTTCATTATATTATTTATTTATGATTATTTTTAGGCTCAGCAAAGATTTGTTGTCAGTTTGTATAGGTGTTGCTATCTGCTTTTTTTAGCGTGGTTCTACAATCAGAGAGTTGCAATGAAAACAATTGGCCACAGCAAATCATTTATATTAAAAATGTAATTTTTACTTTTGAATACTTCAGTACAAAGGATGTATTGAATCATTTAAGTGATATATGTGTGCACATATAAATCATTAGTCAAAACAGGGCTACATTTTATTGAATTATAAAAGGTATATTTCACAGATAAACCTAGTAACCCCGCCCCCTTAAAAAAAACGGCTCTTTTGAACGGCTCTCGCAAAGGAACGGAGCCATAAGATCCGGCTCCCTTCAAAGAGCCATAATTCCCATCACTACTGTCTGTTGACCAGAGGTTGATACATAGGAGGTGAACCAAGTTGTGATCAGATCTGCCAACATGACATTAACTCTGGGTCAGTGTCCTTAGATAACAGTTGAAAGAGCACCTGATAAAACGTCCTCATCGAACCCTGAGTTTCATGTTTTAGACTAATTTCTCATTCCTTCTATCACTGAAGCTGCTCTTTAGTCAATATTGAGGTTTTGTTGTAGAGTTTTGATTATCTGTAGTCCTTTTGTGTCTTTAGTTGGTGGTTTTGCATCTCTTTGTTGTCATCTTATTTTTGTGTTAGTGGTTTTTTGGCCATTTTGTGTGTTTGTTTTGGGGAATTTCGTGACTCTTTGTTAACATCTGTTTTTGTTTCTGCATCTTTTTGTAGTCGTTTAGCTTCTCATTGTAGTCCTTATGGCCAGCCAGTTGCATGTTTGTCCCGTGAAGCCCCATTTTGCAATACCTGGACTATTTGCCTATTGATCCGTTTGTCCTCACTGATACAATATAATCTTGCCCACATTTTTTTATCTCAGGCTCAAATTCAATACATAACAAGGCGGAGGGTTCAGGGAGTCACTACATAAAAGCCCCAATTTTCAGATGTTCTGCAGCTGCACCTGAGAAAGCTACACAGTAAGTACACACCTTCCTTATATCTTTATATAACCTTTTTGTATGCATGAAAACACTGTGATTTAAGATTGAATGTTGTATGGATGAGTTGAAGAGTAAATTGTAAAATGTCGTTTGCTCAGACAAAATGAGACTTTCCGTCGTCCTGTTCCTCGTTGCCAGCTCTGCTGTGTTGGCAGGTAATTATATACCCTGTCCTCCTGTCTTTATGTTCATATCTGTGCATGTATACAAGTATATATTAAATGGCTTAAAGTTCACTTAGTTAAGACTTATTTTATTCAATTTCAGCCAATTTACCATTATTTATTTTGAGTCCTATTCATAGCCTTACAGCTCGTACCCTTATATTTCAAATAAACTGTACATTACAGTATTTGTCATTATTTTTGTATATTTTTTTTTCCTTGACATTTTTTTTAAATATACTTATTTTCCTTAGTTTATGAAAACTGACTTGCCAAAAAACCTGGATTCTGTATAAACTGCACAGCTATTCTATATTATTTTAAGATATACTGTAAATATTTTTTCGTGGTAATTTGTATATTATTTGTATTTTTTAAATTTTTTAATTATCTCTTATTTTTCCATTTTAATTACTCCTACTGTGTTTTTCCATGCACCATTTTACGCCAAATCAAATTCCTTGTAAGTGATAACCTGATTTATGTTATCCAAAGCATCTTTTTAAGTAACTGTCCCTCAGGGAGTGTGTTTTTAAAGACCTTGGTGTTCCCTGATGAGTCGAACAACAATTATGTGGAGATGGTCCCCCAGAAGCCCCTGAACCTCGGGAGCCCTGTGCATGCGAGTGGCCACAGAGCTGCCCAATATGGAGCGCGAGATCATCCTGTTTGCATACCGGACTCAAGACGTTGACGAGCTGAATGTGTGGCAAGAGCTGGACGGCAGGTACACACAACAACATGCTTACATTGACTCTAACATAAGAACATATTCAGTGATCATTGTTTTAGATTGTTGTTTTACATTTCACCATTTGCATGCCAAAATATCCCTCATATTCAAACTGATTCTAGTAACTTCTCTTCTTCTATCACTAACATTACCAGAAGTCCTTGTTTTGAAAGTCACAAGGTTTTGCACTCAAGTCCTAAAATTTGAGTCTTAAGTCCCAAACTAGGGTGGCCGATAGATGCAAACTCGCTCAAAACATTTCCATTAGGAGAAACGCACTGCAGCTTCAGAAACGATGCAAATATAAAAACACAAATGACCAACTTCACAATACATGTGCAGCGTTTACTAAAATATGCATAAACTAAATGCTGCAAATACAAAACCCTGCAATAAAGATGAAAACACAACGGAAACAGGGACAATAGGCGCTTTCACACTGGAGTACTTTTCCCAGGAATAGTTCCGATAGTTCATGGGATTTTGCGTTCAAACCAAAAAGATCTGGAACTAGAACCTTTTTTGCGAACCTTTTCACCCCTTTTTAGTCCTTGCTAGAGAGCAGGGACTTTCCTGGGGAGAAAAAGGTTCCAATTTCTGATTGGCTGGGCGAATTGCAAACCACGGCCCGTAAAACTCTGAAAGGTTTTTGTGAAGCCGCCATTTTATTTGCTCGCATTAGCATTATTAGCATTAGCATTAGTTACGGCATTTCCTGTTTCTGCCGGAGAGAGGGGACTTCGTCCCAAAGCTTGCCGCAGTATTTACTCCCTCCATCTGACAGGAGGGAGCCTCGTTGAGCTGCGAGTGTCACTCCACAGAGTTCACTCTGTCACGGAGGGGTAGTGTGTAGGGTGTAGGGCGTGGTTTGGGATTGGGCCTTAGTTCCCAGTACTTAGTTCATCGGAACTAAAGAGCAGATCGCGTTCACACCGGAATAAGTCCCTGAGGGAGGATTAGGCAAATGAAGCAAGCCCCCAGGAAGTGCGCCGGACTCTGATGAAAATATTCGTTGTGTCCAAACGGCAGTACTACAATTTCCGTATCAGTCCGTGACGTCAATGGACCCAGAAATACTTTTTCCCATAGACTAACATTGGGAAAGAGATGTCTGTAAATCAGCGGATACTTTTTTTTAAAAACTAAATAAACTACCCAGTATGAAATATTTTATAGCCCTTATTAGAATCATTAGGTTCTTAAAGTTGTAAAATGCACTAAAAGCTGAATCTAGATTTATTTTCTGTCTCCATTCATTCTACTGAGCCGAGAGTGGGAGCTCGGGGGGCGGGGCTTAAGGGGCGCATGCTCTGTGAGCTCACATACGGGTTCTTCTGCTCTGACAGGCATGATGGGTAATCTGTGACGTTTCGCTCTCTCAAAAGTTGGGCCATTTTGTCGTCATGCGCCAATGAGCAGCTCTCATAGGAAAGAACGAGACCCCGCCTCCGACGCTGCCGCTGACGTCACTTCTTCTTCTTCTGCTTTGGGTTTACTGGCAGGCTGCAAACAACTTCACGGTGTATGTAGTCCGGGCCTGTGTACTACACAGTATTTCAAGTATCTAAATCTAGTCCACATTGACAAACTACCATACTATAATGCTCTTACATGTATAAAAACAGGATCATATAATAACCATAATAATAAAATACTGTGAAAAAATCTATTCTGCATAACGAGTACATTTACTTTTGAGACTTGAAGTACATCTAGGTGATAATTAACCAATCGTGAAAGTACAAAGGGGTCTTAAACCAAGAAACGAAACCTCATTGGCTGGTGTCTATTTCTGACAACGTGATTCGTTCAGATGCGTCACGTGGTGTGCTAAAACACTTCCTGGTTAGCTTTCCGCTAGAAATTGAAATCTCAAAATGGCAAAAGAACAGCGAAAAAAACGTTCACAGAGAAGACGACAACAATTGTCACTTGCACGAAGCAAGGTTATACAAAAAACAAATGACCCCGAACATGAAATACCTTCACGGAGTGCGTCGATGCGCAAGCTGTCATCCAAAGAACAGGAGGGTTTAGTATAGCGCCTCACTGCAATCTTTAAAGGTCGTTTTCTCAAAATGAGTTTTTTCTCCTACTCTGAGTTTGAAATGTCAACTTCAGTAGTTTTTTTTTTTTCATGTTAATCCTTTTCTACGTTTACTTGAGTAACATTTTGAAATCAGGACGTTTACTTGTAATGGAGTATTTTGAGACCATGGTATTTGTACTTTTACTTAAATAAAGGATCTGAGTACTTATTTCAACACTGACCAGTCCCCAGTTTGGAGTAACATAAACCCTTTGAACTCTGATTAATTGTATATCTGTGTGTTTAGATACTCCTTCTACCTGAGTGGAGATGGTGTTATGTTCAAGGCCCCAAAGCTTGGGCCCACTGAGACCCACATGTGTGTCACCTGGGATTCCAGTTCAGGAGCGGCTGCCATCTTCATGGATGGGAGGAAAAGCGTGACCAAAATGTACAGGAAGGGTCACAGGATGCGCTCCGGAGGCAAGGTTATCATCGGGCAAGATCCGGATGACTACCTGGGGAGTTTTGATGCCAAACAGAGTTTTGTTGGGTCGATCAGTGATGTTAATATGTGGGACTCTGTCCTCTCAGACAGCACCATCCAAGACATGAATTCAGGGAAGAGAGTACCAAGAGGAAATGTCTTTGACTGGGAATCGGTTGAGCTTACAGTTAATGGAGGGGCGGAGGTTGTTAATAGTGAGCATTAGCTAAAATGCTCACACAATATCAACTAATGCAATGTAACTTTACACACCCACATTAACTGTATGATATATTTGTTGATGAAAAAGCAGGTCTGTGATAAAGATGTACACAAATTGTTTTACCTTAAATGAAAGGTATATAATTTGTAACATTCTGCATTAAAATGTCCAAAAAAAAGGCTTATGTTAAATTTGTTATGACTTGTGCACTTGCATTTTGCCAAAAGTTAGAAATCTTCATTGTAAGTGAGAAAACGACCATTTTTATTAGGATGCCTCATTTAACTGTCATTTTAGTCAGGATTTTAGTCATGCAGGTGTGATGTTTGAATCTGCAGTTATCAGATCAGCAAGGTGAGCGTTCCAGTGCCCTAATAAATCTTATTTAGACCTATAAGTGTTGTTTTAGCGCCTTCTTGTGTACTTTGAAGATATATTTCACAAAGGGAGAGCATTTGTGTGTAGAAATTGCATTCAGTCATAATCCAAAATACTTATTGGGCTTATTTACTAATAACTTGTACAATTAATCCTATACATGTGTTTGTACAATTATGTGACCTTTGCATTATTGATTGAAGTTGCAGTTAATTGCAGAAGTTGCAGTTAGTTGACATCAATCTATTTAATATCTACAATTATATGCTTCGGTATCTGCAGTTAAAGATGTATGCGAAAAAGAAGTAAAGTCGGGTCGAAACGGGTAAGGCACGGACGGGAATCGAACCCGCGATCTTCGGTTTACGAGACCGACATCTTTCAATAGATCAGCTGGCGGCCAACTGCCGACGTGCAACATTTGCACGGTATTTAAACAAATAAACAAACAAGATCCATTGGTCATACGGATGTGTGCGGTCAAAAACTTTTTCCAACTTCCTCTAGACTTCCTACTGTGTCATGCTGGCAGCGTCATTTATACCTGAGCACGCCCCTACTATTGCTTTGTATAAATAATAACAAAACATAAACTAGAGCTGATGACACGTTACAAAAACAGTATAATAATAATAATTCATAGTTATTCAGCTCATTTAAGTTAAATTAAAGAATATTCAATTGGCTCACAAAACCATAATTCATTACCATAAAATAATGTGCCTAAATGGCTCTTACAATTGGCTCTTGCATTGATGAGTCAGTCACTTCTTCAGGTCTGTCACTTGGATTCAGTCGGTGCCCAGGTACCATAACAGCAAAATCGCAGATGAGCTGCTCGGTAACATGTTTGTTGTTGGGCAAGCTGGGATTTTCTTGTCTGAATGGCAAGTCTATAGGCAGTATGTCCATCTGACATCTTCACTTCCACTTCTGGTTCGTTCTCCACTTTCTCGGCCACAGGTTTGGCTTCTTCCTGAGGCACTGCGTCGGATTTGTGTAACTCGACATCTGCTGTGAAGTCAGGCATGCTGTGAAAAAATATATGGGACACAGAAGGAGAGAGCATACCGATTCCACTTAATGTAATGGCAATTTCCTGTTCCTATGTCCTATATATTTTTGCCATTACTTCACAGAAGGGCTGAAGAGTGATCCAGACGCACACATCTGTATGACCAATGTAGGCCTATCTTGTTTGTTTATTTGTTTAAATACCGTGCAAATGTTGCACGTCGGCAGTTGGCCGCCAGCTGATCTATTGAACCTCTCAATAAAGCACCTGAATGGAACGAGCAAGGTATCTGATTTTTTTAATATACGCGAGTCAATACTCGAGCTCGCCTCCTAGACTAATGGCGCGTTTCCACTGCAGGCCTCGGTCGGCCTCGCTCGGTTTGGTTAGCCCTTATTAGGCCCGGCTCACTTTAATGCTGCGCTTCCATTACAGTTTAGGAACTGGAGTAGTTACTATAGTAACGCAGTGTAGGCGGAGCCGTGACGTCATCTTCAGTGAGAGCCCCAGAAAAACAACACAGCCGTTAGCTCTTAGCACTCAGAGCTCACAGCTCCTCATATCTGTTCAGAAACTTGACAAAAGTTAAACAAGTACAAACCACAGACTGCCTGTGTCATGGCGAATACAGTCGCTGGGTTATTTATTTTCTTCGGACTCCTGCCCGGCTCTCGGCCCCAGGGACACGAGGCCCCGTCCGCGGCTCGTAAGCCTGGACGGGCCAATCGTCCTCCTCGGCCGCAGCAGCAAGAGCGTCCGCTCTCCGCTTCCTGTCGCCCGAGGGGAGACGGGCGCAGTGTGTGCATGCTACCTGCTGGTTTAGAGCCGCGTACGCGTGCTCCGACCCCAGGCAGGATTCGCATACTGCTTTTATCTCTGCTGGTCATAATTCATTATGAACCCAGAGCTACATGAGGGACAATCACGGACACAGTTGTTGTTCATGATGATTCTCAATTGCTGTGCTTCAGTAACTGTGCTGGTTTGCTGAAGAAAAGAGGGAGCAGATTGCCGGGGGTGGGGCCCACCTTGCGGGTGGGCGTGGACTACAAGTTTTCAGTGCTGCACGGGGGGCCCAGGGGGATTACTCAATAGCGATAGCCTTAGAGGGCGAAGCCATATAGCTACGAAATAGAACGACCAGGGTCGTAACAGTGTCCTTAAGGTGATCCAGACAGGCTGGACTAGAGGAGGAGAGACAGATCGGGACTCCTAACAGCAGATAACTTCAGCACGGATTCCAAGGTACACCTTTTTCATACTTTACAAATAATGCATCAAGTAATGACTCTAATACACTGATATACATGCCATTAAACATAACTAAATACTAGATCATTTACATTTGACCAAGCAACATAACTTTTTTGTTCAACTTTCACATTTCAATGTATTTAAGGCAAATATGATTGAACATAGTGAGAACTGCGACCCTTTGTCTCTGCATATTGACTGTAAAAACATGTTAAAAGTTTTGATAACAGTTACATATTATTTTAATAATCCATTTATTTCAATGTTGATTAATTTAGAACGGTTTATTCATAACCTGATTATCTTTGTAGTACACTGTTGGATTTAAAAAACACATTTAAATAAGAAAATCATTATATCTATAGCCCCTGAACAAACAAAGACAAAGACACCTCTTTCTTAAATAACAAACTTGCTCTGCAATAATATGTTTTTTGATATTTCTGTTAGGAAAGGACACGCCTGAGAGACAGGACTGCTTCACCATTTTCTCTTTCTCTGAGGGTCTAGAACAGGGGTGGGGAACCTTTTTCCTCTCAAGGGCCATTTCAATATTTTCAACATCCTCCGAGGGCCGTACAAATTATTGACCTCTGCTTAAAAAAACTAAAATCACAGCCCACTCATTTCGCCTTTCTTTCATGCTGTGCAAAGAAAAAGCAACCTCTAAATCCAGATATCTCACCATGACTCGCGCATGCATGCACGTGCACGGTTGTGGCATGACCACCAAAACAGAAAGATATGGACACAAGATGTGTGCAAATGTATTTAGACTCCTATCCATGTGAACATGATTTAAGTTGGGGGGACCTAACCTCTTCTAGGGGGGTCCGGGGGTCATGCTCCCCCGGGAAGATTTTTTTTTAAATGTTGAAGTTCAAAGCATCAATCTGGTGCACTTTGAGAGCAACATTAAGAGAGCTATGGATACATCTCTCAACACCCATATGAAACAGAACTGGAAGCAGATTTTCTTTTTCTTTATGGATATTTTACAAATCACTCCCCTTTCAAACTGTATTCTTGTTTATTAATAATAACTTTTTTTACTGTCATATAGTATTTTATACCTGTTTACTTTATTCTCTTATTTTTTTATAACTATAATGATCATATAAAGATGTGCCTTTACCTCACTGGTTGTAGAAAAAGCTTCTTATATTCGTTAGCATAGCTAGCTAACCAGATGCTAATAACAACAAAGTTATTGACTGTATGATCAGTATGACAGATGAACAGATCGCCACTGGGCTTTCAACTAAAGACACAGACACGCAGAAACTGCGGCATGTGTACGGCTCCTTATGGGTACTGCAATTTTTGGAAGTGCCGGAACGGAGCTGCGTTCTGGTGCTCACTGCTCCCCGTCAGAACCATGGATGTATAATAAGGGTCAGAACCTTATTATACATCCATGGTCAGAACTGCACCTCTGTCAGACGAGACATATACCACGTGATGACAAGTTTTAGGCTTGTGTTGTGTTCAAGGACCCTGACTTTAGCCAGGAAAAACAGTTATTCACTTGTTTAATTATTTTGCGGTCTAGATTTCTTTAATTTTTTGCGTGTGTTTATAAATTACCTCGAGGGCCACACCAAATGGTCTCGCGGGCCGTATACGGCCCGGGGGCCGGAGGTTCCCCACCCCTGGTCTAGAAGAACATCCAAGAGGGAAAGGAGAAGCTGATGATTTAAGAGCACAGGACATTCACTAAGAGACACTTATATTGTAACACTGACTAGTTTTGTAGTCTAACAGGAACTTCATTTTTGTGTTTTACATTGCACCTCAGAGAAAGTGTGATTATTGTCAGGCCTATAAAGTTTGGTCAGTCAGCTGATCAAATGCATTTGCCTCACTTTATGAGCTTCACAATACTTGTGCCTTCTACCGCAGAGTTTGCAACGTCACAAATAAATGGTACCAATCTTCAGTCAGATGTGAATGTGTAATTTAACATTTCAGTAAGAATAACGGACAAAAGGAGAGCATATACAATGTATTGAAATGTGAACTAAAAGTTATCAAGCATGAACCATCACCATTTTTTTTTTTAAATAACGAAATAATATACATAAATAATATACATAAATTACACTAAATGTTAATCTGTTAATTGACAGACTAGGCCTGTGCAGGTGGTAACAGCTATGCCCAGCATGGGCTAAGTTCTGTAGGTGCAGCCGTATGGAGTCAGATTTGGGTCAATATTCTCGCGCGTAAAACAAGCTACTCACGAGCAGAAAATGTGCTTTTACACGCGCATAAAATGACCCTCGCGCGCAGATTAAACCCCCGCGGGCGCAGAGCCGCTAGTTCAGAGACAGCCCTCTTGCTTGCTCCCGGGAGTGTCAGCCTCGCGGAGTCTGTCTACGCACGCGTGAAAAGTTTCTGGCACTTTGGGGCGGAGCCACTGGACTTTGATTGACAGCTGCCAGGAAACCCCGGGTTGCCAGGTTTGATAAATGCCTGAACTGCCAAGAGCCGAGCAGTGACGGCAGCAAAATCAGTTGGACGAGATTGAATGGTAAAGTTGTCCATAAAAAACTATTATATTCGTAAAGTGTACAGCTAATATATATATATATATATATATATATATATATATATATGATTCTGTTTTCTTCAAGGTTGTGTCTTCCTGGTCGAATGTACTTATTGTAAGTCCCTTTGGATACAAGCGTCAGCTAAATGCAATGTAATGTAATGTAATATACATTAATTTGATATAAAACAATATATTTTTCAGTGGGCTGTGTCCGTCGAAAACTGCTAGCTACTGTCTGCTGTACGCACCTAGATTTAGCTACCGTCACTGCTCGGCTCTTGGTAGTTCAGGCATTTATCAAACCTGGCAACCCCGGGTTTCCTGGCAGCTGTCAATCAAAGTCCAGTGGCTCCGCCCCAAAGTGCCAGAAACGTTTCACGCGCGCGTAGACAGACTCCGCGAGGCTGACACTCCCGTGAGCAAGCAAGAGGGCTGTCTCTCTCGCGAGCGAGCGCAGAGCCGCTCGCGGGGGTTTAATCTGCGCGCGAGGGTCATTTTATGCGCGTGTAAAAGCACATTTCCCGCCCGTGAGTAGCTTGTTTTACGCGCGAGAATATTGACCCAAATCTGACTCCATACAGCTGGTGCAGGTCCTCCTCCCTCAACACACTCTCACTCCATAATCGTCCAGGAGCGACGTTTGGTCAGTGTCCGTGGCGTCCAGTTGTGACGCTCCTAGGCTCCTTCAGCTTCATAAAGGGACGCAAATAGCTTTCAACTTGCAATGTATTCCCATCTGCGGCGGGATTTGACGCTCATGGAAGCACGGCATTCGTTTGTGTCGGCTGCCTTTAAAGGCAATGTGAGCGTCCATTCCCATTGGATAACGGAGCATTGTACCCCTTACTGTCGATTGATTTTACAGTGATATCTGCACTACTCATCGACTAAAAAACACCAGATTATCCTTGTTAATTACACAACATTGATTGGTTTAAATTGTGTGCAATGCTTTTGTATTTTTCCCCTTCGATTCGGAGAAACAAATATTTTTTCGGAGTAAAGGATGGCAGAAGACACTACACTACCCAGAATCCCCAGCTATCGTTTAGGACTACACCATGTGCTCTGTTTGACAAACCCCGTGATTAGTTCTCAAACTCTGTGATTGGTTGACCTCCAACTGCATTCCATATGAAAAAAATCGTTTCGTAAAAGATAAAATCATACTTTATTCAGCAGTGCTTGCTTTACTCTTTGAAAGTCATCACATGAATGCATTGTAATAAATGGTTCGGCTGCATTAAATATGTTACACATCTGTCGTAGTTCTTTATTTTTATTTATCTACAGAGATCGTGCTCAGAATAGATAAAATACTCAATGAGAATGGGGGAAAGACGGGCCGGCAGCAACACACAGCAAATAATTTCCGAAACTAAACGAAGTGTTTTTATTTATTTATTAAAATGATAACTACAATCCAAAAAAACAGGGGCAGCTTGGCTTCCCTTGGCCTCCAGGAGAAAACGCCACTGCTTGTACACCCGTCTGTTTCTACAAACTGCATTGCTTGAGCATACAGCGGTGGATCTAGAACATTTTACAGTGACAAGAGGTCATGCAGGGTGGTATATAAATAATATGCTATTTAAGGCTGTAAAACAATAAAATATAACGACCAACATCGTGTTTTTTATTGCCACTTTCATGTGAGAGTTAGTCAGAAATGGATACACAACAAAATAAAAGCAGTAAATACTGAATTATATACACAATATATACAGCACGTTATTATGATATATTAAAAAAAATGCAATCATATCTTTACTAAAATTTAGCATGACGTCTCACATTGTATTTCAGTTATCGGTAATGTATCCAGAACACTGTTGTATTATCGAGACAGTGAAACAATCAAATGTTCTTCCCATTACACTTGAACGCAGCACGCATTCAGCTTCTAATGTGGTGGTTTCTGATTGGCTCTTTGGCAGGAAGTGAAAATACTTCATTCTCAGGGATGATGCGAGAAATTCACAGGGTTTCTCCTTCATTTAGTTATAATTTAGATTTCTGTGATAAAGTTTTGAATGGAATATAATACGGCTGTATTAACTGCATGTGCTCAGTTTGTTTTATTATGTTTTATTGGGATAAAAGCAGCTGAACCGTCGGGAGGCGGATGGTGAGTCGAGTCGACACTGAAAAACTGACATAGCCTATGTGTGAAGTTATTTTAACATAATGTTTTTATTTGACCATTTTATCTCTTGCACTACACGCAACATGTTGCCTAGTTCAGCCCTCATACTCTGACCGAGCTTTACACCGAATCCCATTTAAAATGTTGTCAGTTTACCAAGTCTTCCCTAAAACTTAAACACTAGGAGAAGTTTTTTAAATTACTATTAGTGAATCGTAAATAAGTATTTTCCCGAGTTGTGTACTTATTAGGCATGTGCATTTTTCGAATATTTAGGTATTTGTACCATCAAGGGAAATGTTGTACTTTTTACTGCACGACATTTTTTGACATTTACTTAAACAACCACCTTCCTTATGTGATATGATGCCGTAATACTACCTACTGTTTTTTTAATATTGTAAGTACATTTTGTTGATAAATCGTTTTTTTTACTTGAACTGACTCTGGATTATACATAATACATTGCAACACATGCAAAGTGTCTCACACATCCGTCCTGACACCTGCTGTTACTCTAACACCAAGCTCCATTTACAAATCAAGCAGATTTTAACACCTGAAGCAATTTCTCACTTTACCTGAAGTGGAAACTAACTGAGTACACTGCAGGGTGGATTGAATAATAATGGAATCATTGGAATAAACTGCAAACTGAAATGTTTATTACGACAGCTCAAGTGATTTGAGCAGAAAGTTTCATGATTCAACTGACCAAACTCTTCTTAACTTGATTCCAAAATAAAATAAACACAAGTTTAATAATGTTTTGTATACAATTACCACAGTGTCTAATATGTCTTTTTCTGAATAGAAGATTTGTTTTGTTCTTATGTTCATGTATGTTGTGTGTTCAGGTCTTCAGACTCAGGCTTCAGACTACAGGATGAAGGAAATTGTAACATCGACATTTTGGACGGCTTTTCCCTCTCACATCAACAGTTCATTGAAAGGTACGTGTAGTATTAACATCTCCTAAATATCTCCTAAATATCTCAGAGCTGCCATCCACGGAAGACCTTTACTCCCAGCGGCTCAGGAAGAAAGATTATCAAAGACCCCCATCACCCCAGCCACAAACTGTTCTGTCTGCTGCCGTCTGGCAGGCGGTACCGCAGCATCCGGGCTAAAACCACCAGACTCAGAGACAGCTTCATCCCACAGGCCAGAAGACTGTTAAACACCTGAACTTAGAACATCCATAACATTCACCAGTTTTTAACTTACAAATGATGTATCACTTGTATAGATTCTTATGGCACTACTTCTATTCTATTTTATTGTATTTACTTGCATCATTTTATCTGTGTTATTGTGCACTGTTGGAGGAGCCTGGGACCTCAGATTTTCATTGTCATAACTACTCTGTAGCTCTGTACGAATGACAATAAAAGCCTTGAATCTTGAATCTTAATGCATTAATAATGCCCCTAAAATATGTGATCACTTTAGTCAAATACTGATGTAAAATTCGATTGTTGTTCAAAGTTATCCACGGATTGAACATGATTGTGACACCCCCATTCTATGGAAAATAACTGAATGTAGGTTTAGCTTAAATCATATTTTCTCCAAAAGGCTTATCTATATTGCTACTAATAGACAAAGGTCATACATACCAAGTTTTGTCAAACATGTTTGTGTCTTTGAAAAAAAGCATAAAACACCAGTTTTACATGTTTTTTTGTGTCAAATTTATTTAGAAATTCTCAGTCGCCAAATCGTATCAATTGTATTTATGTTTTAAACAGCATCTATTTTTTGTACAACTTGAAACTGTTACTGTAAGTAGTTCAGGTTTGAAAAATGTTTCCTTTCGTCTTTGCTTTTAATGTTTACTTTATTGTAATTACCATCCATCCATCCATCCATCTTCTCCCGCTTATCCGTGGTCGGGTCGCGGGGGTAGCAGTTCCAGCAGAGAGCCCCAAACTTTCTTTTCCCTGGCGACATCAACCAGCTCTGACTGGGGGATCCCAAGGCGCTCCCAGGCCAGCGAAGAGATATAATCCCTCCACCTGGTCCTAGGTCTACTCCTTGGTCTCTTCCCAGCTGGACGTGCCTGGAACACCTCCCTAGGGAGGCGCCCAGGTGGCATCCTAACTAGGTGCCCGAACCACCTCAACTGGCTCCTTTCGACGCGAAGGAGGAGCGGCTCAACTCCGAGTCCCTCCCGGATGACCGAACTTCTCACCTTATCCCTAAGGGAGACACCAGCCACCCTGCGGAGAAAACCCATCTCGGCCGCTTGTATCCGCGATCTCGTTCTTTCGGTCATGACCCATCCTTCATGACCATAGGTGAGGGTAGGAACGAAAATGGCCGGTAGACAGAGAGCTTTGCCTTCTGGCTCAGCTCCCTTTTCGTCACAACGGTGCGGTAAAGCGACTGCAGTACCGCTCCCGCTGCTCCGATTCTCCGGCCCATCTCACGCTCCATTGTTCCCTCACTCGAGAACAAGACCCTGAGATACTTGAACTCCTTCACTTGGGGTAAGGACTCATTCCCTACTTGGAGTGGACAGTCCATCGGTTTCCTGCTGAGAACCATGGCCTCAGATTTGGAGGTGCTGATCCTCATCCCAGCCGCTTCACACTCGGTTGCGAACCGATCCAGTGAGTGCTGAAGGTCGCAGACCGATGAAGCCATTAGAACCACATCATCTGCAAAAAGCAGTGGTGCAATCCTTAGTCCACCGAACTGCAGACTCCCTCCCCCATGACTACGCCTCGAAATCCGATCCATGTATATTACAAACAGGATTGGTGACAAAGCCCAGCCCTGGCGGAGGCCAACCCTCACCGGAAATGTGTCCGACTTACTGCCGAGGACCCGGACACAGCTCTCGCTTTGGGAGTACAGAGATTGGATGGCCCTGAGTAGAGACCCCCTCACCCCATACTCCCGCAGCACCTCCCACAGTAACTCCCTGGGAACTCGGTCATACGCCTTCTCCAAGTCTACAAAACACATGTAGACCGGATAAGCGTACTCCCAGGCCCCCTCCAGGGTCCTTGCGAGAGTAAAAAGCTGATCCGTCGTTCCACGACCAGGACGGAATCCGCATTGTTCCTCCTCAATCTGAGGTTCGACAATCGGCCTGACCCTCCTTTCGAGTACCTTAGAGTAAACTTTCCCGGGGAGGCTGAGTAGTGTGATGCCTCTGTAATTGGCACACACCCTCTGATCCCCCTTTTTAAAAAGGGGAACCACCACCCCGGTCTGCCACTCCTTCGGTACTGTTTCCGACTTCCACGCAACATTGATGAGACGTGTCAACCATGACAGTCGCTCAACACCCAGAGCCTTCAGCATTTCCGGGCGGATCTCATCCACCCCCGGGGCTTTGCCACTGTGGAGTTGTTTGACGACCTCAGTGACCTCCCCCCGGGAGATTGGTGTTGATCCCCCGTTATACTCCAGCTCTGCCTCTAACATAGAGGGCGGAGTTGTCGGGTTCAGGAATTCAGGAGTCCTGTAATTAGCATAACTTTTTTAAATGTATAAACACCATTATCATATAATCAGTTTGCTCATTTGAAAAACAGCCTCTCTGTAAAACATGCAGAAACACTGAAAGTTGTCTTAAAAAACGACATTTACATTATTTCCATTTTGTTTCCTCATCATTCGTCCTGATTTCTGAATGAAACCCTGCTGATTCAAGTGTTTCCTCAGATATGCGTACAGCAGACCGGTGATCCTCAGAGGTCTGACTGACAACACGGTGCGTATTTTGAACACGTGCAAGTACATCATGTTACTGCATTTCTCCTTGATGCATCCATTATGCACATACTGTAGACTAGAGGAAGTTGTCAGTAGGATTTTATTGTGTGTATTTTCAGGATGTTGTATTTAATTTAGCACATTCCTCCATCACACAACTTGTTTTCATTTAGATATACTCTACTTTTTCTTCACACTAATTTCTCATATCTTTATTTTATTATTCATTTTTGTATATTTATGTTTCTTGCACTAATTCTTGATTTTTTTGCCCTATTATATTTTTGATAATATAAATGTTTCCATCTCTGTGAATTGTTTTGAATGAAACTGACATATTACAACAAAAAACAACTCCTTTCTTTTTGATCTGAAATGACAGCTGAAAGTCACCATTTGAAACCTCAACAAGTGTTTAAAAAGTGACAGGTGGGCAGAACGTGCCCCTCTGTTATTACTTAGATAAAGAATCGGATCAATACTTTCAGAGGTTCAGGTCGCTGTGCTCCAAGGCCAGTTTGTTGGAAGAATACGGCGCCCGCAAAGTTCGTCTCAGCACAGCGAACACGTTCTCTTACAGGAAAGGTAACTGACAGTCTGCATGTACCCCGCAGGGTTTGTTGTTGTTTATTTATTGTTTATAAGTGATTATTTTGTTCCAGTGGACATCCCTCTGCAGGAGTATGTGGACGATCTGCTGCGGCCGCAGTCTGCAGACGCACTCGGCAGCGGTGAGTTCAAAGAGTATTTACTTTTATTTTTAAATATGTTTTATTTGTGTATGTCCTATATACATTATGTTGCATTGTGGGAGGAGCTTGGGACTTAAGATGTTATGTCTGTGAATATGACAATAACGCCCTTGACCTTGACACTTGACCTCTGGAGGATTCAGCTTTAGTTCGGGAACCGTCATGCATTTAAAAAAATAAATAAATAACTCTAACTGTGGATTTTCTTGAACTTTAAATATAATTAAGTTAGTTTTTTTTATTAAAGTCATATACAATACTAATATGTAACTGTGAATGCAGTTAAATACAATATAATAATAAATAAGATAGTGTACTGTCACAAACTAGTGACAAAAAAAAATCTAAATAAGATAAACTGTCGTAGTGCTACAACCTACTGAATATTATACATATGTATTATTATTATTATTATTATTATATTATACATGTTAAAGACATTCTGAGAACAATTCATTATATCAAATGTGTCGTAGTGATCTGCCACAACCTACTGAAATGGCCGAACATATATTTAAATCAAGTATCTTCCACATCATTGAGTCGGTAATGCTGCAAACAAAAGGGGGGGTGTGTTGGATTTCTACCAAAACACAAAACCAGAGCATTAACTTGTGCCAGAACAATTGTTCCACCTCCGATATCTTGTCTTAATAATTCAAATATTGGAAAGCCAAAATCTTAATGAAAAAGAAGTGGATCAACTTCAAAAACAATGTGTGTTTAGCCTTACTTGAAAGAAGGATTTGAGGATAAATACGGAGCCCTGGAGGGTTCATAGAGAGAAAAATAAATAAAACGTGGCCACGTTTTACTTTCTCGTGCGCACGCTTTAGTAACTCGTGCGCACGAGTTACTAAAGCGTGCGCACGAGTTACTAAAGCGTGCGCACGAGTTACTAAAGCGTGCGCACGAGTTAATAAAGCGTGCGCACGAGTTAATAAAGCGTGCGCACGAGTTAATAAAGCATGGCCTCGTTTTGTGTGTGTGTGTGTGTGTGTGTGTGTGTATATGGGGGGGGGCATTTGTTTATGATAGTATCGTTCGTTCCGGTGCACATCGAGATTAAGATTAAACACGTTTCTTTCACTTGGGAATACACTTAACTATGGGGAACCAGATTTGTTTAAAGTACTGTTCGTGGTAATTTGAAAAAAAATGCCGGTGGTGTCGGATACACACGAACACGCACACAGAGCGGAGCTGAGCACACACACACACATCATGCGCCCCGGTGACAGGACATCTCCTTCATAAAGCGAGGGGGAATACTCTGGTAGTTCGATGTGTGTATAGGTGTGTGTGGTTAAACGTAGCAGCCTCGATCTCTATTCAGCGGTTCTAATGAAGGGAAACGCAGTGAAGTAAACAGTAAAAGGCACAGCTCTTTGCAGCTGGTGCTGCTCTTCTCAGATTCTGCTGAGTTACACGTTACTGCCTCCAGTGCCCTGTACGACGAAGCCAGTTCAACAGACCCTGGACCTGAATATGTTCGATTTACCCGGCTTAACTGACCCTAACAAACGCGATGTCGATAAGCGGTCCTACGAAGCTGGTTATCAACTCAGTAAATCAACCAGGGTTTCTCTGTCCGGCTGAGAGCGCGCTCAGGTGAAAGGGACGGGGTTAGCAACATTTGACCAATCACAAACATGGAGACGCGTGCTGACAGCGCAGCGTCATACTTCATGAATGAATAGTGTAAATAGCCAATCCTGCTTCGTAGTACAGGCCACTGGTGCCGCTGAGATTTCATAAAGTGAAGGAGGTTTTCCTTCTATAAAACAGCTGTGGGCAGCAGATACTGTGAGTCACGGACAGGAATCCCTCAATTTAAATAAAACGAGGCCACGCTTTATTAACTCGTGCGCATGCTTTAGTAACTCGTGCGCACGAGTTACTAAAGCGTGCGCACGAGAAAGTAAAACGTGGCCACGTTTTATTTATTTTTCTCTCTATGAACCCTCCAGGGCTCCGTAGATAAAAGATGTTTTGTGTGTATTTAAAATCTTTTTCAGGCCTAGTTTCAGAGTTTTGAATGTGACTCACCACCAGTAATGAACCCTGTCTCAGTTAGAGGTTCTGCAGGTGGATATATGCAGATTTCTTCTCCTTTTCAGAGTACTTTATCCACCTCTGGGTTTTATTTAATTTAAATGTTACCAGGAAATCAATTGCATCAAATGCAAAATGTTGCCTAGCATAGCATAGCCCCGAGACCGGCTGCTACTCGCACCAAACTCAATTTCAAAATCTGTCAATTTAACATGTAACTTGAAAACAGGCACCTTTAAACACTTAAAGCACATTTTTACCAGTATAATAAATGATTCAGGATTTTGTGATGGATTATTGAAATCATCATATATAAACATAGTGTTTCTACTTTGACTCTTCTTCCATGTCTGCACACAGAGCTTTATATTGATGTTTCTCTTCCTGCAGAGACGCTGTATTTCTTTGGAGACAACAACTTCACAGAGTGGCAGAGTTTGTTTGAGCAGTACGAGTCTCCCCCGTACGTCCTGCCTCGCACCAGCGGAGCGTACAGCTTCGGGATCGCAGGTTCGTTCTACAAATCACACCCAATGCTGCAGAATGTCAACGTGTGGCCTGTTAGTCCTACGCTGGTTGTGATGTCAAACGTTTAAACACATGCATGCAAATACTCCTAAGGATGAAATAATCTACAAAGATCATCAACGATAAATCATTTAGTCTCTTTTGGTCATCAAAAGATTTATATAAATATTGTTTCTCTGCTTCGTTTTTGGTCTCGACCTAGAGAAAATGTCATCATGTTCTACATGAAGGAATGATGTTCCACTTTAGCTGAATGCAATGTGGCCAAAGCCTATTGGCCAAAACAATAAAAAAAATAAAGAACTTTAAAAAGTTGCTGTTTTTTTAAGCTAAAGTACTAGCAGTGTTATCGCTGTTCTGAGTTAGTACTTTTGATTGCACTTTATCTCAGTTACTTTGAATAAAAGTGTTTCTTGGATTTGATGAGATTTTCTCTGTTGTTTACTATGTTTCTCTATTTCTTTGAGCTCCTTGATGTCATTCTTTTGTTTCACTTTTCTTAATGTTACTTTTTTCTTTCTTTTTTTCTCCTTAACTTGACTGTAAAATTCCTGCCTCTATAGCCGCGTTCACACCGCAGTACATTTCCCACAAAGGTTCACCAGAACTTAGTTCATGAGAACTATTTAGTTCTCATGAACTAAGTAGCCTACAGATCGCGTTCACACCGGAATAAGTCCCTGGGGGAGGATTACCCCTCGATTCCACCAGGTCCGTCTGCGTCGCGGTTTTGGTCCGGCCTCCTCCGGCGTCATACCCTACTGGGCGCGTTTCAGAAGCGGAGCGTCTTGCCTGCCGGCTCGCAGTTTTTGTTGATTTGGGCATATTTCCTGCACAGGCTACTTTGTACAGACAAACATGAATCTACATGAATCAAAGATGTGTTGCTGTATTTTAGTGGTAAAAAATGCATTCATCATCATAATTATTCTATATATATATTTGACACAGTGCCTGTAAACCGGAGGAGAACGCTGGTATTTCTCCTCCTACTTGAAAGACTACGGAGGGATACATTTGTTTATTTTGGGGATGGGCTGGATGCTCTGACCGATCCACTTCCTGCCCGGCGCCTCTGCAACGCTTCGTGTCGAAAAATAGACTTGAATCCTATTTTGAGCGGAGCCCAGCGCATAGACGCTTCTGGGACGCTTCTGAGCCGTAACGCGGCGCGTCTGGTGGAATAGCACCCATTGACTAGAGTGGCCACGGTCTTTGCGAACGCCGCGGCGCCATATCGTAACGCGTCCGTAACGCGTCCGTAATGCGTCCGTAACACGACGCAGACGGACCCGGTGGAATCTAGGGGTTACGGTCCCTACACACGGCGGGGTGCGTTGACGCTTCAACGCTTCTGCCCATTCACTTTGAATGGGTTGACGTCACGCTTCGCCGAACTGCATTGTGGGAGCAAAGCGTATTGTTCTACTTTTGAAGCCTCGAAGCTTCAGCCAATCGAATCATATGCCAGTACAAGCTCTAGCCAATCAAACTGCTGCTTGTGTGTCCGGGGTGGGAGATTCAGGTGATTGGTTGTTGGTCTAGCTTCAGACATGCCCGCCGGCAAGCTTCAACGCACGCCGCCGTGTGTAGGGGCCGTTAGGCAAATGAAGATGATGCTGACGTCACATCTTCTTCTTCTGCTTTGGGCTTACTGGCAGGCCGCAAACCACTTCACGGCGTATACTGCCACCCGAAGTCCCCGGCCGGAAGTCCCCGGAGTTGGGGACTGGCTTCAGTAGAAGCTGCTGGGAGTCCCAGCAGCTTCTACTGAAGCCTTCAGAGTAAATCGCCAGAACGCCGACACCTCCTCATCTCCACCACTCCCACGTTTTCTTTTGTGTTGCCATAAGTTAGTCTCTCTGCGTTTGTGCGCTGGGCTAATGCTAATGCTATTAATTCAATGCGAGGATAATAAAATGGCGGCTTCACAAAACTTTTTGGGAGTTTTACGGGGCGTGGTTTGCAATCCGCCCAGCCAATCAGACACAGGAACCTTTTTCTCCCACGAAAGTCCCTGCTCTCTAGCAGGGACGGAAAAGGGGGTAAAAAGGTTCTCATGAACTCATTTTTGTTCTGGATTTTTTTGGTGTGAACGCGACATTTCGGAACTAACTAAAGTGGGAAAAGTACTGCGGTGTGAAAGCGCCTATTGTTTGCTTGTTAATTATTTTCAGCAGTGTTATGTGTTGAATAAAAACTTTCAGATCCTGGTTTGTGTCCTCAGGTCCTGGGACCGGCGTCCCCTTCCACTGGCACGGCCCCGGTTACTCTGAGGTCATCTATGGCAGAAAGGTTCTTATTTGTTCAGTTCTCTGCACGTCATGCTGATTAATTTAATCTGTGTTAATATCCTGAACGTGTTGACACAGATAAACATCTTGTTTACCTTATGTTGCCACAGCGATGGTTCCTCTACCCGCCGGACAGGGAGCCTCATTTCCACCCGAACCGCACCACCCTGTCCTGGCTGAGGGACACGTACCCCCACCTGCCTGAGGAGGAGGCTCCGCTGGAGTGCACCATCAGGCCTGGAGAGGTGAGTCTGTTTTACTCAGACTAAAAACAGCAGAGAGCAGATTTTTAAATACATTTCCATTCAGTACACTAAGAAACCTTTTTTGCAGAGCATTAAAGAAAGAGAAAAACACAAGCAAGCATGAAAACAATGCAGGTTTTAAATACTTCAAAAGCGTAATAAGTAGCTGTGCAAATGTTTTATGAGAAATTAAATGTACTCAACACATTGGACAAAGCCCAAGGATACAGACATTATTTTAGCTGAAACATCACTCAACATTTCTGTTAGGACTACTGATGCTCTCTGTGAAGAAAAACATACAAAAACAATAAATAAATGTAAAATAAATGATCTTTACCTGCAGTTTAACATCGTCATCTTTTTCTGGCTGGCCAATACAAAGTTAGAACAATTTGGATAAAAACTGTGGGCAAAAGAGTGAATATGTGTTTATTCCTGAAATAGAAAATGAAATTAAGTCAAGAAAAGAAAGCAGCAAATCTCCATTTAAGAGGCTGAAAAAACTGAACTTAAAAACATTTTTGCATGAAAAATGACTTGTTAATATAATTCTAAATATGTTTGCAGCTCTGCTGTCTGAGACTCATTGTTTTGGTTGTTTCTCCGTCAGGTTCTGTATTTCCCCGACCGCTGGTGGCACGCCACCCTCAACCTGGACACCAGCGTCTTCATCTCCACCTTCCTCGGCTGAACTTCTCCTTCGTCGCTCTCTTCAGCCGTCCAAATTCATTTTATTTAATTAAATTAATGGCGGCTGTTACATCACTTTGTCTCCATCTGCAGACTGACTGAAGAAAAACAAATGATTGTAATTCATGTTTGAGCTGCAAGTTTCAGGTTCATATTTGAGTCTAAAGAAACACACTTACATTCCAGGAGAATCTTTTTAGTTTTTCCTAATAATGATAAAGCAATAAAAAGTATTTAATTAATAGTATTTAATGCCCAAACAAGCTGTCGGGATCAGATGGTACTACATTTTAATATTATGTCATATCATTTGTATCACTCTTTCTTGAAGCACACGTTGGGGAATAAAGATGGCTGCCAGTCAAATGTTTGCAGATTATTTAGGTGGTTCTTTCAACAGATAAACGATAATGTGTTGTTTGCATCAAAACTCAAGATGCAAAAATCAATTTGTTTTCATTTATTTGTTCATACATTCAGTGAGTAAAAAATTAAAAAAGCGGTTTGATATTTTCATTTTAAAGGATAAGAAATGTGTTTGAGTATAAATTATTTGAACACACATCTATTTAATGCTTAATTTAAATAGTAAAGGCAGTCAAACTAGGTTTGGTGTCATTCTTAATATTTCCACTAGATGTCACCAACGGGAGACATTTTAAAATCAATGAACAATAATATATCAATCAGCCTTAACATTATGACCACTGACAGGTGAAGTGAAGAACATTGATTATCTCGTTACAATTGCACCTGTCCGTGGGTGGGTGGGATATGTGGCAGCAAGAAGATAAACTGCTCTGTTTCATTGCAAGGCAGGTTAAAAGAAAAACGTAGTCAGTGAAGATACAAAATGCCTTATTTGCAGATATCCAAATAAATACTGTTACGTGATCTAAATATTTCTTGTAACTGCCAGAAAGATAAGAAAACATCACCCTTGAATAGGTCACCAAGTAGGCTACGTGAATGATTAATTTCCTATAATAAAAATATTTTACTGAGCTGTTGAACCCATATAAATGTATTCTGACTCATCAGTGTCACCTATAGTTCAAAATCCGGATTTTCCTGCATGCACCAGCAGTGGCGTTTTCTCCCGGAGGCCAAGGGAAGCCAGGCTTCCCCTGTTTTTTCGGATTGTAGTTATAATTTAAATAAATAAATACAAACACTTTGTTTTGTTTCGATAATTCTCCTTTGCTGTGTGTTGCTGCCGGCCCGGCTCTCCCCCATTCTCATTGATTATTTTACAAAGAGTGAAACAAACAGCGCCCCTCTAGATGTTATGGTGAAACAGTAGATTGCACTCACTGTTGCGAGAGGAGGCCAGCCGAATCTAGCTTCCCTTGGTGAAAAAAAATGGAGGGATTGACCAATCAGATGAGGCCCACGTGATGCCCCTGCCAACCTGTGATTGGTCAGGGCCATGCCAAGGGAAGCTAGCCGCCTCTTGCTTCCCTTCAGAGGCGGCTGGCGGCTGGCGATTTGATTGGACACTGCCATCCAATCAAATCACATCAACATCAGTTTTAATACTGTAACTGTCATCACCGCCGTTAGAAATTATCAAGCAAATGAAGTATTATGGAGGGTGGAGATTTGGCGTACTTAATCAAACATAACTTTACTAAACTTCCGCTACAGCAGCAACTACAAATTAAATCAGATGACAGGCCAATGCCCGCACTCGAGCTGTGTACGCAGAGGAAACAGGGAGAGAATCGGACGTTCAATGAGGACAATTATGTCCGCACGGAGTGGCTAACTGGAAGCGCTAAACTTCAGCGTCTAATTTGCTGGCCATGTCTTCTTTTTGACAAGGATTCGTGCTCCCTGAACAATCCTTGGGCAACTTCAGGATTCATCGACCTTGCCAACCTGTCACGGGCAATTGAGAGGCACGGTAAATCCAAAAATCACATAGATTGTGTGATTGTCTGCATACATTAATAAGTAAAATGCTTAAATTAATAAGGAGAGAGTTTCAGCTGGAGAGTGCGTGCGGACCTGTCGGTTAGATAACAGGCGTGTGCAAGTCCTGCATCTGTGTGATACAAATGTGTGTCAAATGATACCGGGCGCTGTAATCACTCATCTGGTTACGTTATTGACCACCCCCCGACCCAAAAAATGGGCTTCCCCTACATTTTTCCCCACGCCACGCTACTGTGCACCAGTTCATCTGTGTTCTCTTTGTGGAGGGACAGGTGTGCATGCGTGCGCTCCGGTGCGCTCGCGCTTTTGTGCGTGCTCTATAGTGCCCGTAATAAGAGGTTTCTCAATTCTTAAATGTCCCCTCCTCGACTCCAATCCTCGATACTTAGTCCCGCCCACAGGAGATGCGACCGGAGGACTGTGGAACCGAGGAGAGAGGAGGGAAGCAGCAGGCGGTTAGAGAAATGAGAACTCCTCTCCTCTGAGCGGTCATTTTAAAGAGACGTCCATTAATGATGACAGGAGGCACAGCAGCCCTCTGTCTGATGGACACATGTGTTCATGACCACTTATATTTACTTTGATTAATTGACAGTGCGGTATTAATGAGAGAATAACAGCCTACAGATGCGGACACACACACACACACACACACACACACACACACACACACACACACACACACACACACACACACACACACACACACACACACATATATTTATACAATTTCAGAATCAAACAAGTATGAGAGCACTCATAATAACGTAACACAATCAGAGACGATATCCCCCCCCCCCTCTCTCTCTCAGCCCCATTTCGGGTTAGCAATGGTGTCAGACAAGGTGGAATGATGTCCCCAGTTCTTTTTAACCTTTATATTGATGATCTGTCCAAGCGACTGAAAGCCTGTAATACTGGATGCATGATTGGTAGTACTCTCTAGTGAACCATATTATGTATGCAGATGATCTTGTTGTGCTGAGTCCATAGCGCTGGTCTCCAGCAGCTTCTTGCTGTTTGTTCTGTGCGGTGTGGAACATGACATCAAATACAACGCCAGTAAGAGTGCTGTCATGATCTTTAGAACCAAAGAGGATAAATGTTTAAATTGTCTGATATTAATCTTAGTGTCTGTAATAAGTTAAAATATCTTGGACACTTTATTACAGAACAAATGACAGATGATGAAGATATGTATAGGCAATGCCGCATGATGTGCACAAGCAAACATTCTCCTACGTAAGTTTAGTGCGTGTACAGATGAGCATATTGCACACCGCTCTATACGGCACATTTGTGGCCAAACTACAGAAAAGCAAGTTTACGGAAACTTCAAGTAGCTTATAATGATGCCATGAGAATATTGCTGAAGAGACCTCGATGGTCTAGTGCAGTGGTTCTCAAACTTTTTTCAATCATGTACCCCCTTTGAAAAAAAAATGCAGCCACGTACCCCCTGATCAGCGCAACAACAATTTGTTAAGGAAAAAATGCCTATATAAAGAGGTACAGTACAGCGCTGCACCATCAGAGTCTGATGTATTATAACAACAACATTGTAACTGAGAAACACTTCAATGCTACATTTCAAATGTTAACATCATGCAATAACACTAAGACGGCATTAGTTGCATTGAACTGATCTTTTTAATAAGTTGTCCTTACAATGTATAGTGAAACATGGGCTTGTGCTTCACTGAGGATCTTTGTTATTCTGACAGGGAGGCCACTGTAGTTATTACACTTTGCGTTTTGAAATATGTGTAACTCTGTTAATATAAAACCCACACTGCTCAAACTTCGTTACTTTTCCTAAAATTTGTATATTTATTTATTTTGGGGCGTGGGGAATGAAGAGAAAAAAATATATGAGCATTTTATGAGCATGGGATTTTGACCCCTCATATAAGCATATGCATAATGCTGCGCTATACTTTGCGGCCACACGCCGTTGTCAAGCAACGCTTATTATTTAGGTCCTTTTGATAAGCAGGCAGTCATATAATTAACTAGAACTAGCTAGATCTGATAGATTTGGACATAAACGAGAGTGAAGTCTAACCGGACGGGAGAGAGAGATGAGATCAGATCAGCTGCTGCTGACGGAGAACACGCAGCTCTGCAAGATCACAGCTCCGCCGCTGTGACGCACCGTTGAGTGGAGCAAAATACACTAACCCCCTGATCCCACCGGAAGCGTCTGCGCTGCGGCTGTGCCGCGCTGTGACCTCCTCATGCGTCATAACCCACCAGGCGCGTTTCAAAACGTTGCGGAAGCGGAGCGTCGTGTGTGCAGCCTCGCAGTTGTTGGATGAACATTCCACTTCCTGCCTGCGCTGCGCTGCGCCGCGTCAAAAATAGAATTCATCCTATATTTTAGAAATTCCTTGCAGCGAGGAGCTTCTGGGACGCTTCGAGCCGCGGCGCAGCGGGTCTGGTGGAATAGCACCCATTGACTAGAGTGGCCGCGATCGCTAAAAACGCCGCAGC
This sequence comes from Gymnodraco acuticeps, assembly GCF_902827175.1. Lineage (NCBI taxonomy): Eukaryota > Metazoa > Chordata > Actinopteri > Perciformes > Bathydraconidae > Gymnodraco > Gymnodraco acuticeps. The sequence continues at coordinate 386,194 of NW_022992231.1, read as the reverse complement.
CGCAGCGCAACGCAGCCGCAGCGCAACGCAGCCGCAGCGCAACGCAGCCGCAGCGCAACGCAGCCGCAGCGCAACGCAGCCGCAGCGCAACGCAGCGCAGACGCTCCTGGTGGGATTAGGGGGTATACCTAACACACTTAACTAGTTTATATACTCTGGAACTAGCTAAACTAGTTAAGAATATATTTATTTATTTATTCTTTACTGTCGGGTCACTTATTAGAGGTTCAGCGAGCTGCACGAGACTGACGGGCTGTCAGGAGAGGGAGAGGAAAAGAGAGCACCCCGTTTATTTTCCCATTTTATTATCCAGAGTTTCTGAAAACCTTTGAATAAAGTAGTTCATCTTAGTAGTTTGTTTAAATGCATTAATTATGTTTGTTTTTTCATTAGCATAAAATAAATCTCACGTACAGCAGTACTCCAACGTACCCCTAGGGGTCCGCGTACCCCCATTTGAGAACCACTGGTCTAGTGCAAGTGAAATGTTTGTGGCTGCAGGAGTCAATACTCTCCAAGCTGTTTTAAGAAATCTTATGTATAAATGTTTTTGCCGGCTTAATGACTCTGATAATGAAATCCTCTTGGCCTTATCGAACATAAGGTGTATCGAACATAAGGTGTTCGCTACCAATCGCAGCTGTGGAGACATTGGTAGTTCTATTTCGTCCCTACTGACCGCCAGAGGCGGTGCTTTCAGCACTGGATATGTCCATCGCGCGCATGCGCAGCTCGAGTACCAATACCAACAAAGTCACCTGTGACCCATGTGACACCGGCTATATCAGCCGGTGTCGTCAGAGGATCTGTTCCTTTCATCTTCTCGCTGTGCGAGGGTACCGCGGCTACATTTTTGTAGCCTACAGCGTTCAGGTTTGAACGTTTGATCTGAGGGATTTCTCTGCAAGCAGCAGGCCGCGTGCAGCTTCGTGACTGACAGTCGGAGCTACGGGTCGTTAACGCGTCCTCCAGGAGCTGTGGCCGGCTGTGCAGAGCCTCGACAGACAGGTTGGTGTCAGCTTGTTGCTGGTGATGGCTGTGTCCCCGCACCCTCTCCCAGCCAAGTTGTCCTGATTGCTGTCTTATTTTTTGTTTGGCTTAGACTTTCTGGTGACGACAGTGTTCCCGCTTCCTCTCCCATAAAGTTGCCCTTATGCTCTTTTGAAAGTTCTGCTTGTGGCGTTGTGCCCGAGCTATCATTAGCATTTGAGTCCCAGCTTTGGCTGTGTCCCTCATTCAATTTAACCCGTTTTTCGTTTAGATGCAGAGAGTAAGGTAAGTACTTTGTATTTCTTAGAAGCTATTATCTGGTCTTAACATTTGTGTTCTGACTTGGTCGCTTGATTGTTAGCAGCAGCCGCTTGGCTAACACCTTGCATGTACTGTTAAAGTGCCCGTGAAGTGCATGTTTTTGCGCCAAAATGAAATGGCAGTTTCATTCCTTACATATCATTGCGCCTGTTCATGGCTAAAATAATTTTTAATTATTACTTAATTCATTATTAATTTGAATAATTACGGCCGTCTAAGCCTAAGACGATAGCGGCTGTGACGTCACAAGATGGGCCCTGTTGTGATTGTAAACATGGCGGAGACTTTGGAAAGTGATACAAGTGCGAGAGAAATGATTGATTTTGACAGGATAGATGAGGAAAGTGGCACAGAAGATGGAAGTGCAGGACATCATTGAACCCTACAGATTTGAGCCGTCAGGGACGTCAAGTGGGGAGGATGATGGCGACGACATGGACGATGGGGAAGACATTGACCGGCTACAGAACACTGAATGGTTAGCAGGTTAGCAGTGACTGTGCTGTCACTGTCGATTGGAAAATAGGGGGGGGGGGGGGAGCCCAATCTCTGCTTGGGCTCAGCCTCTGGGAAATAATTAGCTTATGTACATGTCATGTGCTAGAGTATTATTAAACTATTAAATTATTAAACCCACTGAGATAACTTAGGCTACAGTTTACAATCTAATCACTCAGAGTCCTTTACCTCCCTGAGCTGACGTTATCTCTCTGTCCCACAGGAGAGGACTCTCCCTCTCCTTATTGTTGAAACAGCTAATCTCCGTTAGCTCCGAGCTAGCACCAGATGCTAACAACAACCCTGTAACTCTCTCAGTCTCTCTCTCTCTCTCGAATCGACCAGTGGCCTTTATTTGTCATGAACAATCAACGAATCTACGAAACAATGACACCAGCCAGGCTCACCTTCATCTTTTGGGAACAGAAACATTGCCACTTCGGCAGACTTGACATTAATACGGCCAGCGGCAATGCATCGCTTCCCGTGTGTTTTTCCTCCCTTTTTCTTCACTGTTGCCTCCATTGTCAGGTTTTCTCGATTGGCAATCACTTCCAGTCGACTCCAACACACTTTCCAGTAAAATACTCGCTCAAAAACTTTGATAAATTCGACTTTGAAACAGAGAAACAATAAACTGTGATGAATGTAAACACTTCGGCGGCGACCATCTCGTGACGTCACGCAGTAGATCGCAAGCCACGCCCACGAAGGCGGAGGTCAACTGCGGATTTCCCTGCGGCAAATTCAAAACTCGTCAAATTCGTTGCTATTCCAACATCTTTTGATATGGTTCCAATGGACAATTTTGGTCATTACTATACGTATTAGCATAACAGATCATGCACAGGCGCACACTTCACGGGGTCTTTAAGCTTCATTATTTAACTCAGCGGTAAACGCATGGTATGGTTGCAGTAGCGCTATATCGTTGTATTTACTGCTCCTAGTACTAGACTCCTAGCACTAGGACGATATGCAGAGAACAATCTTCACTGTGTGCTGTGTGCTCTGCATGTGTGGCCATTAAGGAGGATTTCATCCTCCCAATATTATATTATCTAGTGGGCAGCCGTTTGGCTGACACTTTTAGGCACCGGCCACAGTTACTACTGTAACTAAGGTTCTAAGCCCTAAGTACTGGCCATAATTACTACTGTAACTACGGTTCCAAGCCGTGTAAGTACTGGCCATAGTCAATACCATAAACGGCTCTATGCTGTGTAAGTACTGGTCATAGTTACTACTGTAACTACGGTTCCAAGCCATGTAAGTACTGGCCATAGTTACTACTGTAACTACGGTTCCAAGCCGTGCAAGTACTGGCCAGAGTTACTACTGTAACTACGGCTCTATGCTGGGTAAGTTCTGGCCATAGTTACGACTGTGACTACGGTTCTAAGCCGTGTAAGTACTGGCCATAGTTACTACTGTAACTACGGTTATATGCCGTGTGAGCACTGGCCATGGTTACTGCTGTAACTACAGCTCTGTGCTGTTCTCTTCTTTCGAAGCTAGTTATCTGGTCTTAAACATGTGTGTTATTTGACTTGATATCGCTTGATCGTTAGCAGCAGCTGCTCGGCTAACGTCTTGCGTGTACTGTTAAGCTTCTTTATTTTACCCAGCTAGGTGAAGGCAGTGCTCTCGCTTCCGCTCCCTCTACCGGTAATGCGGATGTAGCTACATCCCTTTTTCTGTTCGGTGAGTAGTAGCACCGCTCTACTCTTCCCGTTCAGCAGGTAGCTGGTGAAGGCTGTGTTCCCGCACCCGCTCCCGGTTACGCTGCATCTGGCATTCGTCTCTAACTCAACCAGTGAAGGCAGTGTTCTCGCCCCCGCTCCTGGTAGACGCTGAACTGCCTCGCTTTTCCGTTAAGCAGGTAGTCGGTGAAGGCTGTGTTCCCGCACCCGCTCCTGGTTACGCTGCATCTGGCATTCGTCTCTAACTCAACCAGTGAAGGCAGTGTTCTCGCCCCCGCTCCTGATAGACGCTGAACTGCCTCGTTTTTCCGTTAAGCAGGTAGTCGGTGAAGGCTGTGTTCCCGCACCTGCTCCCGGTTACGCTGCGTCTGGCAGTCGTCTCTAACTCAACCAGTGAAGGCAGTTCTTGCCCCCGCTCCTGGTAGACGCCAAACTGCCTCGTTTTTCCGTTAAGCAGGTAGCCGGTGAAGGCTGTGTTCCCGCACCCGCTCCCGGTTACGCTGCATCTGGCATTCGTCTCTAACTCAGCCAGTGAAGGCAGTGTTCTCGCCCCCACTCCTGGTAGGCGCTGAACTGCCTTGTCTTTCCGTTAAGCAGGTAGCTGGTGAAGGCTGTGTTCCCGCACCCGCTCCCGGTTACGCTGCATCTGGCATTCGTCTCTAACTCAACCAGTGAAGGCAGTGTTCTCGCCCCCGCTCCTGGCAGACGCAGAACTGCCTTGTTTCTCCGTTAAGCAGGTAGCTGGTGAAGGCTGTGTTCCCGCACCCGCTCCCGGTTACGCTGCATCTGGCATTCGTCTCTAACTCAGCCAGTGAAGGCAGTGTTCTCGCCCCCACTCCTGGTAGGCGCTGAACTGCCTTGTCTTTCCGTTAAGCAGGTAGCTGGTGAAGGCTGTGTTCCCGCACCCGCTCCCGGTTATGCTGCATCTGGCATTCGTCTCTAACTCAGCCGGCAGTGTTCTCACCCCCGCTCCTGGTAGACGCTGAACTGCCGTGTTTATTAATCCAGCCAGGTGAAGGCAGTGCTCTCGCTCCCGCTCCCTCTGCCGGTAACGTGGGTGTAATTACATCCCTCTTTCTGTTCGGCGAGTAGCAGCAACGCTCTACTCTTTCCATTATACAGGTAGCTGGTGAAGGCTGTGTTCCCGCACCCGCTCCCGGCTACGCTGCATCTGGCTACCTACCGGAGTGGCTCATTCATGTAGCGCCTGTATGGCTTCTTTTGAGCCATTGAGAAATGTGAGCATCTGAGGGAGGTTCTCACGGTAAACGCCTGCATGAGCTGTAGCTGCATGCCTCGGGCGCTCAGAGTGGCTAGAATCACTGAGGTGGAACGTCTGGCAGCAGCCAACAGACACCTCTCCTTGTCACATCCTCCTCCAGATCAATTCGGCCGTTCCCGGCGACTTGAGGGAGCGATGGCTGTGTGCTCCCCCCAATAGAAGGACTAGAAAAGCTGTCCTCTAAAGTGGATCGGCTAGCTGCCGATAGGGGCATGATGAAGTCGCCTCTTGGTCCTTCAGCCTGGGCCAGGTGTAGGGGCCTTCGGTTGACGCCCCTCCTTCGGTTGGCGCACCTCCTTCGGCTGGCGCACCTCCTTCGGTTGGCGGCTGACGCACCTCCTTCGGTTGATGCACCTCTGTATGAGGAGGCCTTGTCGCTGGTACAGACTCGTTGCCAGGTTTCGCTGGCCCAGTCACCACTAACGGAGGCATGTAGGAGAGTCCTCCGTAGCGTACCAGTCGAGCTAGGGGAGCTGTTTAGGGCAGCTGCCCTGGAGGCACTGGAGCGTGCCGCCCAAGCTAGGCAGACCAGGCAGCAGCTCTCGGGTCTTCGCAGACCTGTGCCCACTCCCAGCAGGCCCAGGGGCCGCTCTAGCAGCCGCACTCAGCCGCCGGATTACAGGGGTGGTCTGCAGAGGTCTTAGCGGCGCGACCCAATGACTTTCGTGCCCCAAGTCGCCCGCCTTCCAGACGGCCTCGTGCCCCCCCGGTCGTCGGCTGCTTTCCCAGCAGCAGCTTAGTTACTGGGTGGTCTGCACTTCCGTCCCTTGGGTGGTTTTCACCTTAACCCAGGGGTACGGACCGCAGCTCCGGCCCCTAGCCTTCGGCTGGGTCTAATTGACAGTCGTCAGCGATCCGGCAGGGGCCCTAGCTCTGGCCCAAGAGTTGTCCGTCCTTCTGTCCAAGGACGCAATCAAGCCAGTAAGACCCTCTGCTTAGCCCAGGGGGTTCTACTCGGCGTACTTTCTCGTGAGCAAGAAAGTCGGCGGATTTCGCCCGATCTTGGACCTCAGAGGAATCAACAGATTCCCGAAGGTGCTGCCATTCTATATTCTGACCACTGCATATGCACAGGTGGAGTGGTTCTCAACCGTGGACTTGAGGGATGCCTACTTCCACGTGGGCCGGGCAAGATGGTGCCTTATATTCAGTTCCTCCGGCCCTTGGGCAGACTGGCAGCTGCCTCGGCCGCTGGGCCCTTAGGCCCGCTGTCGTTGCGCCCCATGCAGATGTGGCTGAACAGCCTTCACTTGGACGCCAAGTGGCACAGGCACAGGGAAGTCAGGGTGTTGCAGCATTGCCTCCACTCTCTGTCACGCTGGAGGGGCAGGGCCTATCTCCTAGTGGGCGTGCCCATGGGCACCATCCCATCACGCCAGGAGACCATCAACATAGGTGCATGTCTCTCAGGGTGGGGTGCAGTGCGGCAGGGCAGGACCGTTCAGGGTCAGCGGTCTGCCCAGGAGAGTGCGCGCCAGATCAACGTGCTAGAGCTTCGGGCTGTGCAGCTTGCACTCACGCACTTCCTACCCCAACTGGGGGGCAAGAATGTGTGTTCCTTGGGGACAGCATGTACGTTGTTGCTTAGACAACAGTCCCTTCTAGATGGTGGACGTTCTCACTCCACTCTGAATTTATGTGGCTGCGATTTCTGCCCAACATGTTCGGGTCGACGGCGCCACGGCGGGGTGCCACAGGTCGGTGTCCCTCTTTATGAGAGGGGCTTTATGGCAGCGTCCCCCTAGCACCCCGAGGGCTCCGGCTTGGGACCTGCCCCTGCTGCCGGATGCCCTATCATCTCCTCCCTTCGAGACCCTGGCCCAGGTGGGGCTTAGGTGGCTGCCCACGAAGGCAGCATTTCTGCTTGCCATAGCCTCAGGGAAGCGAGTCGGGGAGTTGCATGTCCTCTCCATAAACAATACATGCCCGAGGTGGGACTCAGGCGTTGCCCTTTGGGCAAATGTGGCATTCCGGCCCGGGGTCCTTCCACAAACCCACTTCAATCAGCCTGCCCAGCTGGCACGCTTTGACATTCAGGAGTACGGCACGTCGAAGTTGCTGTGCCCTGGGGGTGCCCAAAGGGCGTATATCAAGGCTACTGCCTGTATACGGTAGTAGGAGCAACTCTTGATTTTGCCCTTGCGGCACTAAAGGAGGTTATGCCCTCTAACTAGTGGCTGCCCCACTGGGTTGTCGATACCATCTCACAGGCTTACGGGGCCATTGGCCGCCCCCCTGCCATCAGGCTGAGATGCCACTCTACAAGGAGCATCTCAACATCTTGGGCTGCCCTGAGGGTGGTGCCCCTGGAGACCATCTACGCCACGGCGTCGTGGGTGTCTTCTGGCACATTCTCCAGTTGTCATCAGGTCAATGTCGCCACTCCCCATTCTTTGGGCGTGGTCCTTTTGCCGAGCTCCGCTGTTTCCAGTGGTGAGCAAGGGCTTGGATTCTTCATGACATTGTTGGTATAAGTCATCCAGTGCTGAAAGCACCGCCTCTGGCGGTCAGTAGGGACGAAATAGAACGATAGTTACGGCTGTAACTACGGTTCTATGAGTCCCGGATGACCGCCAGAGTTTCCTGTCACTCAGAATTCTTGTGTGCTCACGAGAAGATTCTGGGAACAGATCCTCTGACGACACCGGCTGATATAGCCGGTGTCACGTGGGTCACAGGTGACTTTGTTGGTATTGGTACTCGAGCTGCGCATGCGCGCAATCGACATATCCAGTGCTGAAAGCACCGCCTCTGGCGGTCATCCGGGACTCATAGAACCGTAGTTACAGCCGTAACTATCGTTGTCTCTTTGTAGGACACTAATTTAAATTATTCTTAAACTATGAATTCTTTTTATGCTGTGTATGTAATTTATTATATGTAATGCCTTGTCTTTTATCTGGACCCTGAGTCTGTAATAAAGTTGTCATTCATTCATTCTGGTCGCTGAAATGGGGAATTGAAATTACGGGCCAAAAGTTATATAAGTATTAAAAGTAAGCATAGGACACCAAACCAACTGAGACCCGTCTGTCCGCCGCATCTACGCACTGCACTGCACACACACACACACACACACACACTGTAACACACACACACACACACACACACACACACACACACACTGTACCACTCACACCTACAGCTCCTAAAGCATAATCAGGCTACAGCCGTTGTGTATTTTATTATGTGAAGCACTAAATGGTCTTAGAAAAATATCGACTCTTTGTTTGTAGATATCTACTTTGAGAAACGGCCGAGGAGTCGAGGAGGGGACATTTGAGTATTGAGAAACCTCTATAGCGTTCACTGGAGTCCATTGTTTTGCCCCAAACACGTAACATGTGTAATCACACACTTAGCGATATAGAACATAAATATTAAAAACGTAGGCCTACCTGGTTTAAAACACTTTTGTGGTCATACTGTGGAATGAGTTCACACTGAAACGAGTTCTTCATTCATCATTTCGCGGGCAATTAGATGTAAGAAGAAGTCAAAGAAGTAGTAGAAGAAGAATGAAGCTGGTGTGTTTCCCGTAGCGAGACACTACAATACTAATTGTGGGCTTATCATGTTGATTCGACCACAACAGAAACAAAAAACAAAAACCTCGCTCTCTCCAGAGGGGCAGGTCAGCCAAAAAGGGAAAACGGGCCGTTGCCCTGGCAACATTAGCCCGTACCTGTGCACGTCCCTGCATTTATTGCTACTTTATCCATGCTACTTTTCCTTTTCCAAGCGAATGATCAGAAAACTTCATAATCAAAAAAATCTTACTAGAGATTTTAATATATTTTTTATATAATATATTCAATCAGACATACACATTTCATTTGTGATTTATTGGTGTCATTTGGAATCTCAATGAAGTTAAACATTTGACTAAATTTAAAATGATGTATTGTAAATGTTTGTACTTCATGTATTTAAAGCTTGAATAAAATCACCGTTGCATTTGCTCAGTACAAAACATTTTAGAAAATGTGTCATAAGATACAGTAATTAATTTAAAAGAGATTAATGTTAGTATAATCACACAAATACATGTCTTTAGTATTGCCTCTTTCACATCACAGAGGTTTGTTAACCCTACAATTCACCGTCAGTGCAAAAGTTATATCTTTTCTTCACAATTTTTAAATATTTTATAAAAAAATCGATTTAGATCAAGAAAGATGATCTGCATTCAAATCTTTAAAGAAACTAATCGTTATTTGCAGCCCCAACAAAAACTAACGACACATCAGACATAACGTTATGCTACATATCCTTGAGTTATAACATTTTAGATGTTTATATTCTTCTGAACTACATGTTTTGTGCAAAACTGCTGCATACAAGTTGTATAGCATAAGGGAAGAATAAAGAAAGGATATGCCAAAAGTATATTTAGATATTGCCTTATCTCTCTCGTTGTAAAGAAAATACCTTTGATTAATTGAGAACAGAATGAGCAAAGTTATTATGTTTGTTTTTTTAAAAACGAGTGTCAGTCTTGATATTGGTTGCCCTGAGATGCAAGTGAGGAAAACAAATCTGGTGTTCCATTTTTTAGGATCTACAATGTCTTCTCTCCTGTAATTATGATTTAAGAATAGGAGAGAATAGAAATTAACATGACCAACTTTCTGGAATGTCACTTTTTCATATCTGTGTATCAGGTGAACAAAGTTAAGCAGGGGACTTTTTTTGTCAGGAGAATTTGTCTAAGTGTGTATTACTTATTACTGTATTAATTTGATTAAAAGGAATCTTGTTTTCTTCCAGGTGAAATGTCTTAAAACTACCCTGGGAGAATACATGAATGATTTTAATCCTTATTATATTATTGGCTAATGTTCAATCTCAGCCTATTGTCGCTGAAAATAGTAACCCATTATAACAACAAACACCTTTTTAAAACTATCTTTTTTATCTATTTTATATAGTTGAACATTTTTGGGGGGAATTTTCTTTACCAAGCAAACTTTTTCCCCAAGATGGCCTTAAAAAAAAACCCATTAAAACACAGACTTTGGATCACCAGAAAGGAAATTCTCACTTGCTTCTGAGGACTTCCGTAAATTGTTCAGGGAAATTCCTTGAAATAAAAATATTTCACTTTATATGCAGATTATTTTGGTTGTTTTAAAGAATGAGAAGAATGACCTCTAGACGTCCTATGAGAGCACAAAGAGAGAGAAGAGGACGGGTAGGCAGGAAAGCAGCAGAGAGAGAGGAGCCAGACGAGTGCTTCCAGAGGACGACCCGTCCGCTGTGACGGTGACGAAGCCCGGCTGGGTGCTGTTGTCTGGGCTGTTGATCTGAGTGTTGATCCAGGACTGGTACTGCGACACTCGGGTGTACACTCCTGGGTAGTTGGCCAGAGCACAGCCTTTTCCAAAGCTCACCACTCCGGCCTGGACCCACCTGGAGCCGCTTTTGCTCACAAAGGGGCCGCCTGAGTCCCCCTGTAGAGGCCAGACATGTGGGTTATAACAGCAGCAGACTAAGATATTAAGTACATTTACTTTCAAGAAATATACTCAAGTACAACTCTGAGGGACTTGTACTTGAGCCTATAGCCCAGCTTTGATCCCTCTTACTCTCGCAAAGCACACCAAACACAGGACAGTTCAGCGGACTCACCTGACAGGAGTCCTTTCCTCCCTCATCCAGACCTGCACACATCATGTTGCTTGTGATGGTATCATAGGAGGCGCTACACTGCGTGTTGGACACGATGGGGACGCTCACCTCCTGCAGGCGCTGAGGGAACGGGAGTGAAACTGAAGAAAAACAAATAAATAGTATTAAGTATGGTCCTTCATTATTACCATAAACATACAATGTAGTTCTCTGTCCTGCTCACACAAAGAGCATCAAATTGATTATACTCTGCTAAAAAAAGTCCCAAAAAAAATAAATATATTTTCTCCTGGTTGTTTGATATAAATTACAGTAAGCAGTTAAAAAATGATTTAGATTTTTAAAAACACAAAAACTACAGTCGCTTTCCAAATGTAATACTCTCTTTTTAACTTCTAATAAGAATCGCAGCCACCTTTTTTAAAAAGCACGTACTGTTTCATGTGTGCATGCTATTGGGAAATACTGCGAATTTGACCATCTTGATCATATGCTGTGCAAAGGACTGTGGGTCATGACTCATGAATGGCCAGCCTTACTGTAAAATGTAACCATATATGCAGTTGTACATCCTGGTATTTTAAGAATACTGCATATGACATAGTATGGGTTGGGACATGTTACCTTTAACCATTCTGGAAAAAAGGCTAAAGAGTCTTGATATGTTTGGCCTTGGGACAACTCAAATCAGCATTGCCGTATAGGTCCATTTAAATGGTTCTCCTCTAGGGAGTGTGTGCAAATTCAGAACTACCACCAGAAGATAAGCAGCATTTTTTTTAACTAAAGGATTTGCCAAGTTAACGTCATATCACAGAAAAATGGCGGACGATCACGATAGTGAAAATTTGGTTCATAGTAAAAACGTTTTTATCGATTTTTTAAGGTGTTAACAATGACCTAGATTACTTAGAAAATGAATTGATGAGCATTAACCCTGATAAGTAAGGGTTAATATCTGACGTTACACAGTTCTTCTTCTTTGACACTTTTAGGGCTAAGCAACAATGCCAACACAAGTCTGACCAGACAGACCAGTTTAAGTCAGTTTGTTACAGAAATGAAAGCTTTAGCGCAAGTTCAATAAGGAAGACCTAACAATGAGTCACTTACACATCACTCTATTGCTCTCTCCCCCCTCATTAAATGCGTGGGCGTCACCCCTCAACAGCCAATTGCTGCACATGTTAAATTCCTTAAATGCCTGCTCTTCCTTCCTGTCAGTTGTCATTTCAGGTGACCACACGCAACCCTCCTCCACCCCTCTCGCCTCCCGTCTCCTCCAGGACAAAGCTAAAACCTTCCTCCTTCAGACCGGTCCCACCTACTTATCACCATCACCAGTGTCTAGACCCCGGGGATTTCATCGGAGCGGTTCTTTCCCTCCTGAATGATTATCCTGCAAACCGGGTCCTAATCGCCAAACACTATTCCATTCTCCTGTTGTATTATCATGGCAATCATTTTATTCATATGACGTGTAACAATAAATATGTATTCCATACATCACGTCTCTCCGGGTTGAACTACTGGTCCAAATAACTTTGTGGGCATAAATGCACTCCCTCGGGCCCTTAGCGAAACCAACAACAAGCAGTACGTACGTAGATCATTCCAGTTTGGCCAGATCATTGACATTCACCCGCACACAAAGACGTCCGTCTGATGAAGGATGATAATACAAGTAGCAGGGCTTTTGCAGGATGACTCAGTTCTTTGCGAATGTCACCAGAGGGAGTGTCTGCTATTTCAGTGTCCCTGGTGGAAAACACCTGTTGTGACATCACTGGTTGGGGGTGTGGCCTGAAGAGGCTAAAATAGGTGCATTTAGGCAGAAGTCAATTTCACATTTATTATAAACAGTTTACTGAGTTCATTAACTCCTGAATCATCAGAAAGCTGCTAATAAATTATTAATATTATTACTATCCTGGCACATGGTTTCACATTTTGATGAGTATTTCTGGTTTGTATACAGGATTGGAGGGGTACTTTTACTAGATACCTGTAGTACAACAATGATCTGCAACGTAATCTGAGTATCACAATCTAAAAGTAATGTAACCCGATTACTTTCGTTACTTTTGGATTTCCTTAATATCAATGCAAATAAATAGAGTAAATATCAATATCCTCTTATTTTCTTAGGCTAGGTTAAAGAATAGTAAAGTTTATAAATGTTTTTAGTTTAACACATTTATTAAATGCAAACACAGTATTTTTGTTTAATAAATCATGTGTCCATTTAAAGAAAAAAATTAAATAAGCCTAAATGAAATGCAAAAAGAAAATTCAGATAGTTCGTATAATATATCATTCTTACTTATACAAGATTTATAACATTGTAATCCTGCTAGTAATCCCCATTTCAAAAAACATTTACCAGTCATCTGATTACTTGTTTTTTTATTTAACTGTAGGGGAATATAGTTACCGTTTATGTATCCTGATTACGTAATCCCGTACCATGTTATCCATTACTCCCCGTTTGTATAGTATTTTTTTTAATAAAATTAATTCTCACCGTCACTCCGGATGGTTCCCCAGCCGGTGACCCAGCAGGTCGCCCCGGCAGCGTACGTGCTGCCGTCTTCGGCCAGGCACACGGGTTTGATGTAGTTTGTGAAGGTCACAGGTGTGGACAGCTTCAACAAGGCGATGTCGTTATCGCTTGTGGTTGAGTCATAGCCTGAGTGTCTGATGACCTGTGACAGGCTCCGGGACACCTCGTTTGGGTTGGAGAGTTGTTGGGTGTCCCTTCCGACATACACGGTATAACCAAAAGTGCTGGAGCTGAGAAACAGAGACAACATGTTCAATACAGATGCAAAGGAAGCACTCAGGTCAGATCAAATGGATGATGCATTATGAACAGGGGCCTAAAATGCTGAAGAAGATACAGAAAATGACTACAAAGAGACAAAATGCGATGACAAAGAGAATAAATAAAAAACGAAAGATGACAACTATTACAAACTGACACAAGAGACAACAAGAAGACACAAAATAATTAGAAAGACACACAAAAAAGGTAATTAAAAGATAATAGACTCAAAATATCTACACAACAGGGCAAAACAACCACAAACACACAACACGACCAAAGCAAGACAATGACACAAACTAATACAACGGGAAATGACAAGAGACACAAAAGATTACAAAGAGATACACAGTTATTAAAAGAGACAAATACAACCCCCCCCAGATCCGCCCATGCTTCTCATTGTTTTATCCATTAATCCATTGACTGTTTCCAATGGAGAAATGTAACTAAGAACATTTTCTCAAGTACTGTACTCTGCCAGAGTATTACAAGTTTCTGCCACTTTGTACTATACTAATCATTTACTGAGTAGTACACATAGAATCCAAACTTTTCTCTGCATTGAAGGATTAAAACAAAAAAAACGTTATGTATTTGTTAGTTATAAATATTAAAACTATAAAAATACAAAACTTTTAAAAGATCCATTCAGCATAAGAATTACTTTTAGATTTGATTCTTTTTAGACTCGTTTGTTTACTCGGGGTTCCATTGGCTAGCGCTCCAACACATTGTACGTGCTAAGTGGTGGGACATCTCTAAGCGGTTGACTAATCACGTCAGAGCCGGCCAGCTAACCAATCAGAGCAGACTGGGCTCTGGTTTCAGACAGAGACCTTTCTGAACATGGCACAAAATACAAATATGAACCTGAAAATGAGCAAAATATGTCTAACTCAGGACTTTTACTTGGAGTATTTTAGACTAAGTTATTTTTTCCACCACCCATTTGCTTTTTGAAAATAGTGAGGAATGAGCCAAAAATGCCCCCCTCACAATCCTCAACATTATCATTAACATTGTTTTAAGGAGAAGCAGTTACTCTGGAACCATGAAATCTATTTACCCAGCTTTTTGAACATTTTCACATTATATTTTACACAAAGAAGAGCATGCTGATTTGAATGTTCCCTGCCAAACCCTCAGTACACACTCTTTTTGTTGTGTTAGCAGACTGTGTTAGGACCTATGGTTTGGACAGGTGAGGTGCAGAGTGGTGTCTCACCTGGAGAAGCAGTGAGCTGCAGTCAGCACCCACTGGTTGTTGATCAGAGAGCCTCCACAGATATGTCTCAAGTTACGGTGCAGGCTGACCTGCCAGGGCCACGTGCCTGCAGGAGCAGCCTCCCCCCCCACAATCTTAGTGTTGAGCGGTGCGATGCCACAGACTGCAGGGACACAGTGCATCAGGGTTCAGAGAAAAGTTTCTTCAATAAATATCACCATATTATTCAGTGCGCTCAGGCCAGTTTGACATTTTGTGAAATACTGTTGTTTAGACTGAGATGCTCACATGGATAGGGAATAGAGTCAGGTGATTAGCTTAGCTTTCAAAAGATGTGTTGTTTGTAATGAAAGTGAAGTCCCAGGTTCCTCCAAAAATACTATATATTATACTTAAGACATGAAAACATAAAGAAATGAATTGTTGCATGTAACACAAGTGGATAAAATTAAATGCAGGAATTAGTAACCTATATACATGTGAAATCAAATCAAGCTGCTTTAAGAAATCTTATGTATAAATGTATTTGCCGGCTTAATGACTCTGATAATGAAATCCTCTTGGCCTTATCGAACATAAGGTGTAGTACTACACGCTACCAATCGCAGCTGTGGAGACATTTGTATAGTTGTCTCTTTGTAGGACACTGATTTAAATTATTCTTAAACTATGAATTATTTTTATGCTGTGTATGTAATTTATTATATGTAATGCCTTGTCTTTTATCTGGACCCTGAGTCTGTAATAAAGTTTTCATTCAAATCAGATGAGACAAAATTAAAAACTGTACAGTAGAGAATCGTTTGTCTATTTTTTATCACTCATCAAAATGCAATGTAAATTCCTGATTGTGATGCTTTAATTAAGTTTTTTCTAACTCTTGTCTGTTTTTTTTAATTAGTGTTAAAGGTCACCTATTATCCAAAATCCACTATTTTATGTATTTTATACATAAATATGTATAAAACCCTCTCTCTTTGCCTCCTTACCCGCATCTCTAAAAACAGGGGTACAATGGAGCTGATCCAGATTTGCTGCGGTCATGAATACATTACTAAAATGTGGCCCAACCTATCCTCCCCATACAGCAGTCGGCTAGCTGAATCCCCTCCCACAGCTGTGTGTCTGTATTCAGCAGGATGTCTACGAGAGGGACTTAGAGTAAAGTTGAGATATATGAAGCTACTGACCCAGAATCAGCACTTTTGTAGCAGGGCTGAAATAGAGGGGTATGAGGCATGGCTACAATGTATTTGGAGCTAAACACTTCAGAGATATGTTTTGTATAGATATGACCCCATAATATATTGTTCAAATATAGTATAATATGGGACCTTTAATGTTTTTCAGTGGTACTTGTGCAATCTTTTAACACTTGCTTTGCTAGCTGATCTGTTATCTATTTTTGCCAGGTTCTTGATTGTTGTTATGTTATTATTAGTAATTAAGTATAATTATTACTATTATTTAATCATCATTATTTATTATCATCGTTATTTATTTAGCAGTAATTTTAACATCTTTAATAAGTGTCGTTTTTACCTTTTATTAAGCGTAGTTTCGTTTTTTTATTATTTCTAATATTAGGACATTAAACAGGGTTAAAAAGTTTTAAAACATGTACGTCTTGAGCACCTTTAACCTCTTTTTATTCACAAGACACAAAAAAGAATACATAAATAAGTAAAGAAAAATGACTAATAATAAAAAGATTGAAATATGTTTGTTATTACAATATGCAAACCAAGGGGGGTAACTATGTAAATGAATGAGTTAATGTTTGTAAATTATAAAGAGACTGCAAGCAATGAGGGAACAATAAAAGCTCTAATAATGATTATAATAATAATAATAATGAAACCTTTCAAATAAATTAATAAATAAGAATTAAAAAAAGGTATAAGAGCATTACTCACCATCTGACTGTGCATTGCATCCTGTGGGAGGGACAACAACATTATTTGGTTACTCATGGGAAGCTGTAGGGTTTGCTTGTTTAGTTTGCATAGTGATATCATTTGTTAGTGACTGTGTTAATTACATTTCTCATAAGAACATTGTTAGAGGAAACCAAACCAGCAGGTCTATCAGTGTCTTGTGACTTTGCATAATAGGAGTGTCAGGGTGGGGAAAATAGGACCCAAGTGCAGTTAAAACATACAAAAAGCTTTGTTAACAAAAAGCGAGCTTTATTATAAAAAAGCCGAAGACATGAAAAACAAGAAACTAATTAACAAAACCAAAACCGGGGAGCACGACAGACGGGAACAGGCAGGAGACATGGACAAGCATAGACGAGGCAGGGAACAAGGACATGAAGAGACAAGGTAGCAGGGACATGAAACGACGACGAACAGACATGGAACACAGGACAAGACAATACTAAATACACAGAAGGGTAATCACAGGACAAGACACAGCTGGGCAGGGGAGGAGAAACACAAGGGCAACAGGTGAACACAATGAGACAATCAAACACACCAGGGAAACTAACGACAGGGGGCCCTTCTCACTTCTCTTATTTTTCATTTCCTCGGTCTCGGTCTCACCGGAAGTTGATTTGTCTGCGCCATCTTGAGTAGCGTCCCAATGGCCTTATTTCTGCCGGAGGAGCGATAATGGAGGAGCTATAACCGAGGAACCACCAGACCATCCTCTGATGAAATCCTCAGACACTCGCCCCGCCCCCTTACTGTGTATCGCTCACTGATTGGACGATGCAGTGCATGCACTGATCTGATGCTTCTTGACATGAGAGCAGTTTCCCAGCGGAGTGAAGAAAATACATGAAACTCACGAGAGTCACTCCTCAGTTTATACTGTGTTTTGTTTCAATTCATGTTTCATTTAGTTACAAATATGTGATATATCTGAACAACAAAGTGGTCAAAAATCATTTTATTCATTTATTGGAAACATTTTCATGATCGCTTTTTTCATTTTACATTTTAAGAATGGCGTTTATCTTTTTTGAGAATGAGTTCTTATTTGATTTTATTTATTTGGGTCTACAACAGATGATACAAATGTTTGTGTCAGTAAATGTGTACTAACAGAGGCGGGGGTGTTTGTGGAAATAAGGGGGACAGAGCTGCTGTCAGACGATCAGCTGTGCAGCGTCATCACAAACGGACGTCGCTTCACGTGACGCTCCGGAGGAAAGGACGTCCCATTGCTCTTAAAACTCATTCCCCTGCTTCTCGTGGTTTCCTTGCGTCTCTCCATGCTTCCCTGGTGGGAGGGACTAGTCACAGGGAAACGACGCAAGTGAGGGACGCAAGGAATCCATTTAACCGAAGTGAGAAGGGCCCAGGGAGGCAAACACAGGAAGCAGGACCAGACAAGACACAAGGGCCCTTTCTCATTTCATCAAATCCCCCTCCTCGACTCCTCGGTCCTCCGGTAGTGACCCGGAAATGAATTTCAGCGCGCCATGTTGAAGGACATCTAATTTCTCTAAATGCACTTCGAGGACCGAGGATCGAGCGTCGAGGAGGCTCTCTGGAGGAGCTATAACCGAGGATACACTGATGGGTCCTCCACGGTCCTCCACGGCTCCTTCGTGGAGGCATTTCCGGGAACAGAGATGTTTCAAAGAGTCGTGACGCACGGCCGGACTTATCTCAGCCAATGACAGCTCTGCATGCATCCCCTGGATATTATTTTATTAACTGCTCTCATCGCAACGCGATGTTTACAGAGAAAACAGCTGTGAGGTCCGTGCAGAAAGCAGAGCAGTGTGTATAATATATATCACTCAGTAGAACAGGCCTGGGTCATTCTACAGAAAAGGTGGAAGTGCTGTCACTTACTTTTGCAGACACCAAAATACATGACGTTGACCTAATACTCACATTCATTATATATGTTGAATAAATAGAGATGCTCTTTGCAATGGTACTAAATAAAAGTAAATAAAAAATGGTTTTATACGTAAATTGCAATTTATTTAAAATGCCAAGTTCAAGGAACTGCCTTGTCACTTTGATCATACATGGAAGTGGAGCCTATAGTTTTAATTTAAAAGATTTTTAAATAAATCTAATTTATATTTACATAACATTACAAGCATTACATATAACACTGAAATGGTAAAAAAAAACGCTAATTATTATTAATAATATCAAATAAATGTCAGTCATCCAAAATTACGTCATTGGTGTTACTGCTACACAAAACGCTTTTATTTTGAAGTAATGTACTGTCTCTGAAGTGCCTCCTGTAACAAGAGATCATTTGAGGCAGTGCAGTGGACAAAGACATAAGGAAAGTCAGATACTTCTTACTTTGTTTGTTAAAGGTGTCATTTTATCTTCACATTTTACGTGCGTCTTTCAAGTCTGTCATTAGTGTTACTCATTGCATAGCCCTAGGGGTGAACATTTGAATGGGAAAATGTATTTTATTGAAGAGTTAAACGATTTTGATATTGACTGAAGCCACATTTGGTCTGACACATTGCAGCCATTTTGTTAAAATGGTAGTGTTTTCTCCAAATTGTCACTGGTGTTACTCTTCTTCCTGGTAACGCGTAACACCAGTGACATTCCTATACTTTATAAGTATAAAAATAATTTAAAAAATAAAAAAACTTTAAGCTCTACTTGTTGTGGATTCATCAAGTTAAGAGTTAGTTATTGCTATTTAACAGGTTTTAGATGTTTTTAGAAGGAATATATTTCAGCAGATTTGTATCACCCAGATTCCACCTTTTCTGTAGAATGACCCGCCTACATTACTCTCTTTATTTGCTTTAGTTTAGGCTGTAGCCTGATTATGCTTTAGGAGCTGTAGGTGCGTGTGGTACAGTGTGTGTGTGTGTGTGTGTGTGTGTGTGTGTGTGTGTGTGTGTGTGTGTGTGTGTGTGTGTTGTGTGTGTGTGTGTGTGTGTGTGATGTGTGTGTGTGTGTGTGTGTGTGTGTGTGTGTGTGTGTGTGTGTGTGTGTGTTGTACAGTGTGTAGGTGTGTGTGTTGTACAGTGTGAAGATGCAGCGGACAGACAGGTCTCAGTTGGTTTGGTGTCCTCTGCTTACTTTTAATACTTGTAAATAAAACTTTTGGCCCGTAATTTATTTTCCCCATTGTAGCGACCAGAGAGTGGGGGGGGGGATATATCCAGTCTCTGATAGTGTTACGTTATTATGAGAGTGCTCTGTTTGATTCTGAAATGGTATATTTATATAAATATATTCAAAGTAAATATATAAGTTGTCATGAACACATCTGTCCATCAGACGTCTCTTTAAAATGACCGCTCAGAGGAGAGGAGTTCTCATTTCTCTAACCACCTGCTGCTTCCACTCCTCTCTCCTCGGTTCCCCTCCTCGGCTCACATCTCCTGTGGGCGGGACTAAGTCTCGAGGAGAGGAGTCGAGGAGAGGAGTCGAGGAGGGGAGTCGAGGAGGGGAGTTAGAGAAATGAGAAAGGGCCAAGGAGGAAAACATTTCAAAATAATAAAAAGGTGGAAAATTAAAACAACAAATCCAAAACCATGACAGGGAGAGGCTGGCATGTGCGGCATGAAGGGAACAAAAGGCTTACTAAGAAACAAAAACACATGCAGCAGGTTGTAAAAACAAAATGATGTACAGATAACAAAGGTGTCATGAGGTGAATCAAACTGACGAAGATTAATTTGTTAACCAAAGAAGGGTGATTGAAAACAAGTTGACTGAAAACACGGCGAGGGAAACAGGCTTGTCCGGATTTTCATGTTGAGTGAAACTCTGACTGCTGATAAGGACGTTTCTGTCATACCCTGTCACTAAGCATTAGTAGATAAGAGCAATTTGACATTGCTTTTTTGTTATTTGCATCACGAAAAAACACACCTTGATTGGCTCTTACATTCGGAAGCGTTAGGGCAAGGCTGAATTAAGAGGATAGAGGAGGGTTTTTTTGCTTTTTCTGGTAAAATGTTCAGTAAAATATTCATCTTTTAGTATATGAGCTAACAAGAGAAGTTATTTCTTTATTAACAGAATTTCAACTATTTTTCTTAATGTCAAACTGCCTTTGAATTATTTTGTTATACCCGGGACTTATGTCAAATGTTACTTCTTACATTCAACTTTCCCATTATATTATTCTTTACTAATTCAAAAATCTAAAATAAACTTTTTTTTAATATCTAGTACTGATACTGAAAGTTTGATTTTAATCGCTTGATTTCAAGTTTATTCTTAACATTTCCAATGTATACTTAAAATCTAAATTGTATTCCTGACGTTGTTCACTTTATTCTCAAAGTACAAAAAAGTAATTCTCCTCTTATTTACTTTCTTCCTCTATTTACACCTGGCACTAACATTGAACAATTGACTTTATTCTTGACATTTTGACTAGACAAAATTACAAAAGAAAATCCTCCTGGGACCTTTTTTTTGTCATTCTCCAAAAGAAATAATAAGAAATAACACAGTTATTGTACTTTAAGACATTATTTAGGAGCACTCACCTGTAAAAACCAGCAGCACGACAGCAAAAACCACCACCTCCATGATGTGCATGTTCCTTACTGTGTCTGCAGGAGGTGAAGAGGCTGGAGCAGGAAGGAGCAACCTGCTGGTGTTGTAATGAGGAAGTGTGGGTGTGTGTGTGTGTGTGTGTGTGTGTGTGTGTGTGTGTGTGTGTGTGTGTGTGTGTGTGTGTGTGTGTGTGTGTGTGTGTGTGTGTGTGTGTGTGTGTGTGTGTGTGTGTGTGTGTGTGTGTGTGTGTGTGTGTGTGTGTGTGTGTGTGTGTGTGTGTGTGTGTGTGTGTGTGTGTGTGTGTGTGTGTGTGTGTCGTTTCGTTTCGTTTGTATTGGGTACTTCACACTTCCCAGCTGTGGTGGAAGAAGTATGCAAATACTTACTTACCAGTCAAATGTTTGGACACACCTTCTCATTGGAAGGAGTTTATTTATTTAAATGATTTTCTACATTGTATATTAATACTGAAGACATCAAAACTATAAAATAACACAAACAAAAAAGTGATCCAGAATATGATTTATATTTTAGAGTCTTCAGAATGCTGGTTAAGTGTGCCTTGAATTCTGAATAAATCACCAACAGTGTCACCAGCAAGCCCCCCCACACCATAGAGGTTTCTCAATACTCTAATTTCCCCTCCTCGACTCCTATCCTCGACTCCTATCCTCGATACTTAGTCCCGCCCACAGGAGATGCGAGCGGAGGACTGAGGAGGGGAACCGAGGAGAGAGGAGGGGAAGCAGCAGGCGGTTAGAGAAATGAGAACTCCTCTCCTCTGAGCGGTCATTTTAAAGAGACGTCCATTAATGATGACAGGAGGCACAGCAGCCCTCTGTCTGATGGACACATGTGTTCATGATGACTTATATTTACTTTGATTCATTCACAGTGCGGTATTAATGAGAGAATAACAGGCTACAGATGCGGACACACACACACACACACACACATATATTTATAGAAATATATACAATTTCAGAATCAAACGTATAGAGCACTCTCATAATAACGTAACACAATCAGAGACTGGATATACCCCCCCCACCCCTCTCTCTGGTCGCTGAAATGGGGAATTGAAATTACGGGCCAAAAGTTGTATTTACAAAAGTAAGCATAGGACACCAAAACAACACACACACCTACACGTCTGTACCACACACACACCTACACACTGTACCATGTCACACACCTACAGCCAAGGGTGTAACTTTGGTTTGAGAAGTGGGGGGGACACAAAACAGGGGGTCCTCCGCAATGAAACATTTTCTCAATTCAATTCCATTTCCTGCCTTTCTACAAATATATTAGGGACTATAGTCCCTAATATATATATATATATATATATAGTGTTAACAAATCCAAGAAAAATGTGTAGTGTATATAATGAGTGCGCAAACTTATCTAGTATTATTTAGCTAATTTGTATTTTAAATATTAAATGTAAAGGAATGGAATACATATATATATATATATCTTAGCTCTTAGCTTGACATGCTCAACGTTCAGTTAGCATATATGCTTGTTCAGTTATTATGCTCTTACTAACTTTTCTTCATACAGGGGCTTCCGAAGCAGACCCATGGGAATGACTGGTGTCTTCATGATAATGGTGAGTAAGGATAAGGCCGTGATATGGCACAATTAATTGCTCCTTAACACCTTTCATTTGTAAATGCATGCAATAGTGATTCTGTCATGTCTAGGAAACTAATAGTGAAAGTGTATTCTTTATGTTAGTTTTGTCATGTCCCTTTGCCCTGTGCTTTATGTTTATTCCCTTAATTAATCATCCCTCTCATTTCAGGCCTCCACGCTCCCCCCCCTTTCTGTCTCCTGCGTCCTTGATTGTTTTCCCCGCCCTGATTGTTTCCACCTGTGTCCCCTTTACCTGTGTATATATTGTGGTAGCTTCCTCCTGTTCATTGTCAGTTCGTTGTCTTACTATGACCCACGTTCCTGATTACCTCACGGACTTCCCACGGATCTACCTCATTGATCACTTGCTAGTTTTCCTCGAAAGAGTATATTTGTTTTCCTTGTTTTGATTACTGTGCTAAATTCCAGTAAAGTCTTTATTTTTTGAGAACACTATCTGTGTCGTGCAATTGAGTTCATGCCTCAGAGTCTCTCCTTGACAGATTCACCACCACTTAGACCTGACAAACGTTCTGTTTGAATCCCAATGTTCTCTCACTTTATGCACTTGCAAATAAAAAGGTGTGCAATAATAAAAGGATTTAAGGAATGTTCACGTAGGTAGGCCTCTCGTGCATCTTTCTTGTGGCATTATCAGCCCTGCACATTTTATTGGAGGTGTGTGACTACTTTCTCACTGAGTTATAAGCCGTCACGTGTACATTATGTCTTGCATGTCTTAATAAAATTCTCATTACAGTATGCCTGGTATGTTGCCATGGAGGCCAGCTTTGACTTCAGCATTGTAAGTATTAAGGAAATAAGTCACATTAAAATGCTATAACAAACTTAATGAAAATTGGTGCTCTTTCTTTAGCATGACATGTCTCTCCTGAGAAGGTGGTGGTGTGTTATCCTGATGGAAAACTTTGGACTGGAAGGGTATGCTGCAGTGCTACAAAAACATTTGAATTTGTAATTGTATTATCAAGAAGATTTGGGGGGAACACCTGGCTCTAAAATTCAGTCTTCTGGTGAAGAAAATGTGTCTTAATTGCAGGTATGGAAAGAAGTTTGTTCACTATAGTGAGAAAGGCAGGGCGACCCTTAGCGACAATGTCCCACCTATATTCAGGATCGGTTGTAAAAGGACGCATGCAAGCAGCACCATGGTCAGTGTATCGCTCAACGTATCTATGACCCTGTGTGCCTGTTTCAGAATGGGTTACTACTCCTAAAACACATACTACATAGAACTTATGGTACATGCAACATTTGTTTTGTGTGGTATTGTGTCATTCTGAATCGAGCCTGGATCATTTTTGAAGTTAAACCGTGCATGTAAAGCACTGTCAAAATAATGGTTGACTGTCTACAGATGCCCCTGGACACTGATGAGGACCACTCCTATAACAAGAGGCCTTACAGCAATGGAGTTTATTGCATACAAACATACTATCCGCCATTCACATGGAAATTGAGGATTTTGAATCCACTTTTTAGCGTCATATGTACACGGCACAGCAGACACAGTGAAATATAGACTCTGCATTCAACCCATCCTAGTATCAGGAGTATCTAATATTCAGAGCATTCCACTAAATAATATTTGGCCTGTGTACCCATTAAGGAAAGTCATGTTACCATGGACAAAGAAGACGGAAGCCTGGAAGGCGAAAACAGCATCTTCAAGATGCTTGAGGTCAGTAAGGAAGTGCAAATGTTCATGGAAATTACTTATTCAGAGTTGAATTTAACATGTTTAAGCATTGTCAATTACATTTTAGGAAAGGGCTCAACAAGCTCAGCACCATCGAAGACTGACCAGTGGCTTGTTAATAGATTGTATCACTCAGGACAAAGGCTTACTGCAACATCTTGAAGTGAGTTTGCAATTGAAATGTTTAAGTAAAGGGACTCATTTAAGCACAATATAAATAATTAAAGTGAAATATACATGTATTTTTAGCATTCTCCCAGTAAAATATAGCATTTGCAGGCAATCATCACTGGACAAGTCAAGTCTCCTTGGGCAAAGAAGGAGATGATGACCAGGTGGACCGAGTGTTGTCATTCCTCTCACAAGTGGTTGAGAAAACACAGACAGAGAGAAGGTTCACAGATGAGGTGGCATTCGTCATGGATGTGCTTCGGCCAGAGGTTAGATTTCACCGACTTTTTATTTTTATTTGTCGACTACACATTATATAAAATTACATATGTTGCACTTAAACTCATGGTCAATGTCCGGTAGAATGTTGATGCCAATTGGTCTGGCATAATTGTCACCTGCAGAATGGCACAACCTTTATTGGATGTCTACATTTTACTCTAACTGTTAAACGTGTGGCTTTAATCCCTTCATGACACAGGCGACAGTCCACGCCCTCGCAGCTGTACTCTCGGTTTCCCTTGAAAGAGCCAAGGAAACGTATAAATGTTGAGAGAGAATGCTAATACAATTTCCATTAAAGTGTACAACCCCTGATGCATGTGAATTTATAATATTACATATGACTTCTTTATACCATCTTGTCTTATCAGTGAGATGGAACTTTGTTCTCATGACCTCACCAAGAACATGAGTGAGGAAGCGCACCAAAGGCTGAAGGACTTCAGTGAAAGATTCCGAAGAGCTTTGGATTCCGAGGAGTTTTTAAATAGGCTTTAACCTCTTGCAGGTCAATCCTGGCTGCTTACATTTTTATTTCAAATCATGTTGATTTTACTGTTGGGATCAATTTAAAAGTTTTTTTTTTTTTAAGCAGACCAACTTGAATGGTGCCCCTCTGATTTTCCAAATGATGTTTTGTTCAATAAATGTTCATTGAGGAAAACGGTATCAGTGTCTTATTTTATATACATCACAGTGAATGCAGTGAATGCTGAACATGCCGGACCATATACTGTAGTTGAAAGTACACAATGAAACACTGGCTTGCTTGTATTAAATCAATACAATTCCCACATGCCCTACCCCGGAACCTGCGGTCTTCAGACTCTGGCCCCCCGCACCAACCTGCGATCCTTCGGGGACAGAGCCTTCAGTATGGCAGCCCCCACTCTCTGGAACGCTCTCCCTGCGGAGGTCTGCAACATCCCAACGCTTGATGCCTTCAAAAGGGCCCTCAAGTCCCATCTGTCTGCCAAGGCCTTTGGTACAGTTCTATTGCAAATGAGATGTCTTTAGACATAGGCCTACCTCTTCTCTGATACAGTCAAATTCCGAATGGGGGATAAGTGGCACAACAGCTTATAAATTAAGAATGCTTACTCTGATGGTCATTATATTTGGAGAGGGAAATACCAGGTGGCTGAACTACATCACCAAATAGTCAGAATAAGAGTAACCTAATACAATCAAGTGTATTAGTTCTAAATTGCAAGCCTCTAAAACATAGGTGTAAATAGTACAGGTTTTATTGCAACTGGAACCTTAATTCAAAGTACAGTATATAAATCATCAAATAATTCTGTGAGAGGTCAAGTATATAGATACTAGAATATAATGTTAAATGTCAGGTTCCTCAGAAACGTTAGGGGACACATTCTGACATTCTGTCAATGTGTCCCCTGGTTGAATGGCCCCATCTCTGACAATCCACCCCTTGCCAACAGGACTCCATAACAAGGGTTTGGGTTCAGGCTGTGATACCATATCGCTGTCTGAAACATTGCTCTTTACATGTTGTTGAAATGCATCCTCTGTTGGCGGCAGATTTTCCGAGGCTGCATCTGTTGTTGATGCAATTATGAACCTCAGTTCATCCAAGTTTGTGCACATCAGTCCAATTTCCTTTTTCTTTTTTCCATATAGCAGAAGCGCCAATTCTCTTGCGACTGGCAAAGACTCTTCCAAGCTGGCAGAGAGTCCAAAATGGGCCAGATCTTTGAGCTCGCTGAGATGGGTCTTGAGTTTGGTGAATGCTGTGGTCTTTCCTATTCTGTACAAACTACTTGTTGTGCCACAGCCAGTGAGTGCACGACATGCTGGTAGACAGTTAGACATGTAGTTGCCGCCCAGCTTCAGGACCATCTCCAACTAAACGGCCTCTTTGAGAAATTCCAGTCCGGTTTCCGTTCCGCCCACAGCACTGAAACAGCTCTGGTCAGGGTCACAAACAACCTGCTGATGCTGATTGTCTTTCCTATTCTGTACAATTTGTTGTGTCACAGCCAGTGAGTGCACAACATGCTGGTAGACAGTTAGACATGTCTTTTCCAATGTTCTCACGGTGTTCATGGGGACATATCTCTCTCTCATTCCATGGCCAGATATTTCCATACAACTACTGGTTAGTGTTCAATAGCACCCGACAATTCAGTAATGGTATATTTTTTAGGGATTACTGTTTTTCTAATAAATGAGAGAAAAGTGATTGAATCCTATGTTCCTATTACCAAAAGTACAATTACCGTCTAAACTAAAGCTAGGTTTACAGGACTAAAATTCAGCATTTTGTTAGTTAAATAATTGTCTGACTATTTTGTGATGTAGGACAGCCACCTGGTTCATACCTCAGAAAATCTGAAGAGGAAAAGAGTTGTCATTCTCAAGTTATGGGCTTTTTTGTCACCTTTCCCACATTCGGCCTGGTCTAATTTGGCTCTTTTTCAGGGATTTAGGTAGTTCTAAAGAACAACCAAAAAAAAAGTTTTCCCCCAAAATAACATTTGACAACGATAAATGTCATTAATGGGAGACCCTAAAGATAAGAAAAATCATTGTTGTCATTTGTTCTACCTCAAAATCTGAGGGCCCTTCCTGCTAGACTATTAGGAACCACTGGACCTCCCTCACCGAAAGGAGAGGAGAAAATGCTGCCCCACAATGCCTTGCAGCCGCAGCATTTGCCATCACTCAACAGTCGGCCGTTCACGGAAACAACCGATTATGACCGAGAAATTATATCATGAAAGTTACGGTGCTTATTAAGCATTTTAAAACGTATGTGGTAAGTTGCCAAAGTGCTTTGTTTTGAACGTTCATCAGTATTAGAATCAAAAAGAGAAATATGAACGTTAGTTTTGACTGAAATTATCAAATAAAGTCAACATTTCACAGTCTTTACTGAGCTGTGTGGGGTTTGTTCAACTTTTAAAAGATGTTTGAATGGTGATATACACACTGATGTTAAGGACTAACGTTTATAATAAATACATTTGTATTTATTTTAAGATATTTTCATACAATCATACGTATTGGGATCATTTGTATTAATGTGGACCGGAGGGAGAGGGTGACGAGCATACATTTCACTTTCCTTTTTTATTTCAATTCCAACTTTGGTCATGAAGAATATGTTTCTCTGTTGTCCACGTTCATAAAGCATAAAGCAACAGCATCAGAGCACGGTGCAGAGTCTCTAGATGAGTTTACAGTAGTCCCTCGTTCTTATTAAACATCCATGTTGTAGTCCGCTGTATAGAGAACTGTAGTTTCCATAGTTTCCCCACAGCAGCAGACGCACATTCATGACTTCCGCTGAAGCATCATAAACACGTCGGATAGTGAAAGTGCATTCGGATTCTCTAAAGTACCGCAGTCTCTTCTCCTAAATCATTTTTGAATTATCCTATCCACTATCCCTTAACCCCGTGACGTTTCACTCAGAGGTCAAGGAATAGACGATAGGGTTAGAATTTAGGAGCTGATTTTTGGATTATCCGACCGCAAACCATGATTTAACCATGCATTTAAACAGTCCTTCGGCGCCACTCGATGACGTAGTATACTTGAACATTTGAAATAGTTGCTCTGCAGCAGTTTACTCGCGATTGAGAAACGGCCACAGTCTCATATGAATTCCTTCCTTGTTCAGTCATTTGAAAACGTCTTCCTTTGGCGTCACCTGGTGGTAATATTGAGAAAGACACTTTAGAAAATAAACCTTGTTTTAACAGCTTTAATATTTACATAATGAATCAAAACATTTATGTTTAATTAACTCAAACTAATCCGAGGAGAAAAACAACAGATTCATTCAACCATTATACATTTAGCATCCTGCTCCCTTTCCTTTTTGTTAAATACCTCACAGACCTCAAATTCTTCAACTATATTTTTAAATGAATGTCCATACAAAGTTTGTGAATATTTCTGTACAAAATTATGAACAAACAAAGAGATTAAGGCCACTGCATATCTAAAACGTTGCACTTTGGTAGAACAAAAACATGGGAACAACCACATATTTAAAAAAAAAAACGACTTCTAGATGATACACAAAAGCTTTGCTTACCAATTGTCAGAGCCATATAATAGAATTATATTATTATATTATATATTTGTATATTATCTATTATATGGCTCTGCCAATTGTAAGTACCACCCATGTATTTCTTTAATTTCCTACACCTTACATTTAAACACAATATTATGAAACTAGCGTTAAAATTATGATTTTTAAATTGTGTCTACATATGTGTTAGTCTACACACGTTTCCGTTTTTATTGGGTACATTCGGTTGGTCTGGGTAAC
Source organism: Gymnodraco acuticeps (assembly GCF_902827175.1). Taxonomy (NCBI): domain Eukaryota; kingdom Metazoa; phylum Chordata; class Actinopteri; order Perciformes; family Bathydraconidae; genus Gymnodraco; species Gymnodraco acuticeps. Next base: position 357,127 of record NW_022992231.1, on the reverse strand, counting down.
TGGGATTATTTTAATTTAGACTGCATGTTTTAATTTGCTCTTAAAACGTGTAAATGGTTCTAGCGGTTTCTCCATTCATCCAGAAGTCGCTTGTAGAAGCTTCCAAGCATACGTCATCACGCAAGTCACCCACGCGGAGCTCTGTGATTGGTCCAAAGCGGAAAGCTCGAGAAAGGACCAGAAGGTAGTGAGGAAGGTATAAATACGTGACATTTGCAGTTTCCGGCATTGAGACATCCAGAATACCGAGTAAGAAGCCGCATTACGTGACATCATCTTTCTATTTGGTCGCTTTATCCTAATCTTTCATCGGAAGTAAGTACGATTCTTCTGTTTTCTGTAGCAGTTTAAATGGGGGTTTTTCAAAACGGCTATGCCATAAATAATGTGTTATCCTTAAAATTATGTCAAAATGACAATTAAATGTCGATGAATTCAATGTAGCTACGGTAAACGTTGCCATACGGTGACATATTCACCAAACTCCCTTAGAAAAACGGCATATTTTAGACCTACTTCTGCTATAATCATTTTTCCTTTATAGTTTAATTTGTTATTTTTGCACATTGACTTTAATACATAGTTTTTATTTAAAATGATGTGCAAATTATAGAACTTTCCTACGTTGGATTAAACAGCTGTTTAAGAGTTTTCTCCTACTGGATAACAGTTACACCAAACGGTTAATGTTAGGCTTCCATTAATGAAGAGGGCCCCAGTTACATTTTTGATGTTTAATTTTTAAAGCAGTTTTATATTAAATGATCTAACAAAAATATTATTAAAATATAAAGTAAACAATATAGGAATAAACTATACTTTGAGTTTGCTCCCAGCCTACCGAATGATATGTTTCAGTTTTAAAGGTTGAATAATGCAAAGTATTAAAACCCGCTATGTTAAATGATTTGTTGATTTAGCCCTATGACCTTCACATTTCCTGTGAATGTGCTGTAATCTTTGACATAACATTTTACAGCTTTTTCTATTGAAGAATAAACTACCAAAGTCCATCTAAAGCAGGGGTGTCAAACTCAAGGGGGGGCCAAATCCGGCCTGCGACTTCATTTTATGAGGCATGAGCTCGCAAATAATATAATACGGTTACATGCCACTTTACAGTCTATCTATATGTTCATTTTAATTTATTTTATTTATTTTTTTTTATCTTTGATTTGTCCTTAATTTTATTTATCTGTGTGAATCTGTGTTGTCCTGTTTTTCAATCTTACCCTGTTGCTGTCAAACTACTGAATTTCCCCACGGGGAAAAGGTCCATCTTATCTTATCTCACAGAAGCATGTTGCCCATAAACTACATGTCCCACAATGCATCTCATTTTGTGACATGCGCACTGAAGAGACTTGCAATTATTTGCCCTAAACTTCTGCTTTCAGACGTAGTTAATTATGAAGTTATTACCCTATCCAATACAAATCCAATGCAGAGGCAATAATAATATAATACATTATTTCATATATATTATGTATTTATATAGTTACAACTGGACCTTTGAGTGCAACCATAATGCTAATGTGGCCCACGATGAAATTGAGTTTGACACTCCTGATCTAAAGAATCTTCAATTTATTTTTAATTTGTGGTCTAATGAATGAACTGCCCCTGAAAAACATTCTGCTTTGAAATAGGCAATTAGAGTTAGTCTACCTTTTTTAGTTGTTAGTTATACACCCATGTTTAATCATTCATTTGACCTGTCCATAAAATAAACAACTCTAAGTTGGATATTAAATAGATAATTCAGGCTGGGCAAGATGTAATTCATAATGTAATAATAGTTGTTGTATGCATCTACTTTTCTAATTTACCTTACTATTTATATTTTGTATCTGCATCTTTAGGACAAAAATTAACATCAACAAAGATGTCTGCAGCTAAAGGTGTCGCGATCGGCATTGACCTGGGCACCACCTACTCTTGCGTGGGTGTTTTCCAGCATGGAAAAGTAGAAATCATCGCCAATGACCAGGGCAACAGGACCACCCCCAGCTATGTGGCGTTCACTGACACCGAGAGGCTCATCGGGGATGCAGCAAAGAACCAGGTGGCTTTGAACCCTAGTAACACGGTGTTTGATGCAAAGAGACTGATTGGTAGAAAGATTGATGATCCAGTGGTGGAGGCAGATATGAAGCACTGGCCCTTCGCGGTGGTTGGAGATGGAGGGAAACCCAAAATAAAAGTGGAATACAAAGGGGAAGACAAAACCTTCTACCCTGAGGAAATTTCCTCCATGGTCCTGGTAAAGATGAAGGAAATTGCTGAGGCGTACCTTGGCCAAACTGTGTCCAATGCAGTCGTCACAGTCCCAGCGTACTTCAACGACTCCCAGCGACAGGCCACCAAAGACGCAGGTGTCATCGCAGGACTGAATGTCCTGAGGATCATCAACGAGCCGACAGCAGCCGCCATCGCTTACGGCCTGGACAAAATCAAGTCAGGAGAACGAAACGTCCTGATCTTTGACCTGGGTGGAGGCACCTTCGACGTGTCCATCCTGACCATTGAAGACGGCATCTTTGAGGTAAAATCTACGGCTGGAGACACTCACCTGGGTGGAGAAGACTTTGACAACCGCATGGTCAACCACTTTATGGAGGAGTTCAAGAGGAAACACAAGAAGGACATCAGCCAGAACAAGAGAGCTTTGAGGCGGCTGCGCACAGCTTGTGAGAGGGCCAAGAGAACGCTGTCCTCCAGCTCCCAGGCCAGCATTGAGATCGATTCTCTGTGCGAGGGCGTCGACTTTTACACCTCCATCACCAGGGCGCGATTTGAGGAGCTGTGCTCCGACCTCTTCAGGGGAACGTTGGAACCTGTGGAGAAAGCCCTGAGGGATGCCAAAATGGACAAGGCACAGATCCACGACATCGTCCTGGTTGGAGGCTCCACTCGAGTCCCCAAAGTCCAGAAACTCCTGCAGGATTTCTTCAACGGCAGGGAGCTGAACAAGAGCATCAACCCAGACGAGGCGGTGGCTTACGGGGCTGCCGTCCAGGCGGCCATTCTCTCAGGAGATACCTCGGGCAACGTTCAGGACCTGCTGCTACTGGATGTGGCACCTCTGTCCCTTGGTATCGAGACAGCTGGAGGAGTCATGACATCTCTGATTAAACGCAACACCACCATCCCCACAAAACAAACCCAGGTCTTCACCACCTACGCTGACAACCAGCCCGGGGTCCTCATCCAGGTCTACGAAGGAGAAAGAGCCATGACCAAGGACAACAACCTGCTGGGCAAGTTTGAGCTGACGGGAATCCCACCCGCTCCACGAGGGGTCCCGCAGATCGAGGTCACCTTCGACGTGGACGCCAATGGCATTTTGAACGTGTCTGCGGTGGACAAAAGCACCGGCAAAGAGAACAAGATCACCATCACCAACGATAAGGGCCGACTGAGCAAAGAGGAAATCGAGAGGATGGTGCAGGACGCCGACAAATACAAAGCTGAGGATGACATTCAGAGGGAAAAAATCTCTGCCAAGAACTCCCTGGAGTCCTACGTCTTCAACATGAAGAGCACTGTGCAGGACGACAACCTGAAGGGCAAAATTAGTGAGGAGGACCAGAAGAAGCTGATGGAGAAGTGTGAGGAGACCATCACCTGGCTGGAGGACAACCAGCTGGCTGAGAAAGAGGAGTACGAACACAAGCAGAAAGAGCTGGAGAAAGTGTGCAACCCCATCATCAGCAAGCTGTACCAGGGAGGAATGCCTGCAGGCAGCTGTGGAGAGCAGGCCGGTGCCGGCTCCCAGGGGCCCACCATTGAGGAGGTGGATTAAAAATAATATGGACTCTTATCACAGTTTCAATTACACTGTAACATTTATAGCTTATTTTTAATATGTTTTTATCATTAAATTAAGATGGTAATGTTTTGAATGTACCTTTCATCTCTGACTTGCTTGACTCCCAAGGGCCTAACATCAAGGAGGTGGCCTGAGAATTGCTCCTTGATGTTGACTCTGTTATCACTGGGACTGTTTCAATTACAACAGTAACTTTATAGCTCATTTTAATATGTTTTTATAATTAATTTAAGATGTTTTGGATTATATGTTCCAGTTCAATGTACTTTTCATCTCTGTCTTGCTGGACATTGCAATAAAGATGAAACTTAAATATTTTTGGTGTTATTTTGGTTTCTGGTTTAAAAGGAAAATATGTCCCAGATGCTGCCTCCTAAAAGTTATTTATTGCAGGACTGTTTTACCTGAACCAAACAAAGTTCCAAGATGGTGGATAGTTTTCTGACCATCTGTAGTCATTACTGCCAGATTTAAATTAAAATGATTCCCATTGGCTTTAACAATGTTGCAGCTAATATAACAGAGATTATGGGATGTTTTAGTTGCATACAAATAATAAATAAATATCCCTTGAAAAAACACCTTTTCTATGAGGATTATAATCAAAACAGTGGTTAATGACATACATACTAAAATTGAACTATTTTATACCCCAGTGTAGACATAATACATATTAAAGTATTACCATTACAATATAGGAAGTACCCAAAATAAAACTACTGGTAACACAACATTGACCTTTGTAGGATAATGTAGTATTAAATTATTATAATTGTGTTAATAGTTTTAATGTTGCAGCTGGCAAAGGTACATTTAATATGTATTCAATACAAATAAAACGTTATAAAGTAGTGCTAAAAAATAAGTGTGTTGTGTAAATGTACCTAATTACGTTCTCCCACTGCTTAATTGACTACGGACAATGAAAATATTGTTTTTGAAGGGTTTGTTCGTTTTTATTCGTCACATATAATCTCGTCCCTATGCTGTGACATTTTCTCAGATTGCATTCCATATTTGTTCATCTAAAGTATTATGTTACTTATTACAGATATTTCCAGGATATTCGTACATGATAAGTGACAATATTTCAAAGTTTACCAAACCCTGGTACTGTATATATATTTATTCAAATGTAAATTCCCACCTGCATATTTTAGTGATCACATGTTATGGCTAATGTGGATCTAATGAAATACATACAAATAAATAAGTGCTAAACTTAACATTATTAAATATATCCCACTTTAAAAGAGTGTTCTTAGAAAATAAAATCATTCAATATTGCCTTTATTTATTTATATCCTTTTATTTTGTGAAGCGGAAATTTCACAGGAAATAGAACAAAACAGTTTCCGGTCACCACTTGAGTCCCGCCCCACTAGTCTGTTCCATCTTGTATTTAGCAAAGAACAAAAAAAGCCCGACCTCGGTATGGGGCGCATATATTAAGTCCGATTTTAAGAGTATATTTCAAAAAAACGTGAGGTGTAACGGGACAGCATGCTTGGAAGTGGGGCACCGCAGAGAAACCACAGCCACACCCCGGAGAACAGCTAATGTTAACGTTAGCTTCCAAGCTATCGAAGCTAAGCTAGCTAATTAGCTACGGCTAGTATCATAGGAGAGGACAAGGCAAGCTCCTATTTGAACCAGCTAAACTAGCGGTGTTATTTAGAGACCGTTAATGAAATTCACCGTCGGGACTTCTGTGAAAATGGAGCAACATTTGTGTTGATTGTCTGCAGAGAGGAAAAGACCCGGGCTATGAGGATAGAGGCTCGCTAGCCCGCTCCTACCAGTTATTTTTCGTTCCGGAGAGGAACCACAATAAGCCGCGGTAAGTGATGCTACATTCAGCTAGCTGTTTTAATGCTAAGCTAACCAAAGTTAGCTGTTACAGGGGGGTTTCAAACTTGGTGACAGAATCTGAATGTATTGCCAAGCGACTTTGGGTTTTCACGTACAGGGATTTGCCTTGGTCTCTTGGTGCCTAGCATAAACAAAGAGGCAGGAAATGAATTTAAAAATCGAAAGCAAGTTAAAGCCCCAGACAGATAAGTATAGAACACTAAAACATTACAACCAAACGACTTAAATAATATATCTGACTTGGAATGTAAGAGCTGTTCAGTTTTTTTAAGTTGGGGTTTTCCGCAGAAATGGGAAAACATGTCCAAATACGAGTGTCTTTTATTATATTTTCAGGGGCCTTCAGTTAAAAAAGGATTTAGTTTAAATGTACTACCGTTCATTCTGATGGATCGTGTGCAGTTTTGTATTCAGTTAAATGTATTTAACGCTATTTTTGTTTGTACATGACATAATAAAGACGTAAAGCAGTGATGGAGAAAGTATTCAGATTCATTAATACAGTTAAAGTACTAATACCACAGTGTTAAAGTACTATTAACAGAGCTCTGCATTTGAGATAGTCCTTCATTAAAATGATGTAACTATAATCAGGAATATATGGTTAGACTTTTGATAGTACAATATCCGATGTGACTATGTATATATGGTATCATTAGATTATTATTAGTCATGCATTAATGTGAAAGCAGGATTTTACCGTGGTAGTTGGTTAAGGTGGAGCTCATTTTAAGCTATTAACGAATGCATATTTCCAATATAGATTCAATTAATGATACTTCTGTCAATACATTGTTTGTTTTATAAAAATAGTGAGAAACAATTATATCAAGCACGATGTGACACCTTCACATGTTTTTTTTTTAGTCCAATCTTCAGCATCATTACTAATACATTTTCATTATTCAAAGGGAAAGGCAGCAAACTAAATAGTGTTATGTGGTTTGGTAACAAATAAAGTGAGCATAGTTGTATTATTACACATCAAGTTGCATCCATGAGGAGTAAATACTGGATTATAATGTTATGCTCTAACCACAAGAAACTTAATTTTAGCCTGGTTAAAATCTGATCAACTGACTCGCTTATAGAAGTGTTACTTCTAACTAATTGCATAGTTTATTGTTCGTTATTTATCAGGGTATACTGGAGGACATTTATTACATTACATGTTACTTGTTAGACGCTTTTATCCAAAGCGACTTACATACTCAGTACTGTGGGCGATCCCCACAGGAGCAATTTGGGGTGAAGTGTCTCAGGGACACAACGACATGCTGACTGCAGTGGGGTTTGAACCTGTGACCCCCTGATCCAAACACCAACGCACTAATCCACTGCGCCACACGCCTCTCTAGATGGGCTCATAATGTCCAAACAAAAGTATCTTAATAGCTCCAAAGTTATATTTTGAGTCAGAGGTTGATGTAATGCTTATGTATACTTTAACCAAAGCCACACATCTAATTTCTTCCTAAAAATAACAATGGAGAGATCCAGTTTGATGTAAAGCTGATATAACCTTGACGTCTGCTTTGGGAGATTGGCATTGAATCATGGAAAAGTATTCCGTTTTCATTCTGCAAGCTCCTGTATGAGTAGCATGCAATTTTCTGTATTATGGTAACCGCTAACATGTATTCTATGTCATTAGTGGCACAGTTTGTGGACATTTCACTGTTAATGCTACAGTATTAACTTTTTCTCAAAAGTATGCAACACGCCCAATACAAATGCTTTATACCTTACTGCCTGTCATCTAAAAAAGTATAAAAAGAACAGAAATGTCTTAATGTATTTTGGGTAGATGTGGATTATTGACTTAATATAATTTGACACCACTTAGTTGGAATGTCACACACACATTCCCCACAATGAGCTTCTGTTATGCAAAAGTGTAAGGGTTTGAGTTCAACCATGTGATGTTGGTCATTCGGCACCACTGACACACCAAATGTCACGTCAGTCGTTATGTTTAGAAAGAACTGTCTGAAGCTCTTTTACCCCTCTCTATTTTTGATTGTCTTACATTAGATTCAAGTTGAACACAAATGAACATGTGAGTCTGTTGTTTCCTCATGGGATGTCGAGGAAGCTTGATTCTCCTTGGAAAATGATAATAATATTCTTCTTTTTTCCAAAGTTCCGTATCATTTTTCCAAACCCATTATGGTACTAATGTTTTTTTAAATGTTCTAAAAAAAATTAGGTTTTCAAATAAAACATTAGATAAAAGCAACACCACAAAAACAATCCTGAATCAATCCAATCAATAGACATGAAAAATAAGAAATTACCCACTACCTTTTATTTTATAATAAAACAGACGAGACACTACAAACAACAACAGTGAAGGACACACCATTTTTGAAAAACATTATAATATTATAACACAAACGTTGATAAAGGCAGATCAAATATAACAGTCAAAGTACTGTACTTAATCACAAAACTGAAATACTTGAGTATTTTCTTTCATAATGCTTCAACACCAACATTTGAAGGGAAATATCCTAGTTTTTACTTTGCTACTTTTATTTTGGAGCTGCAGTTATTGGACATTAGAGTTACATATTGTCAAATGAAAGTTTTGCATATAAAACAAAAATATATAATATATAAATAAAAATGATGCTTTGTTATGAATTATAATTTTATCTGGACAATTGGACAAATAATCAATTATCAAATCAGGGGAAAGTTAATTGCCATCTTTAAACCGTTAAGAATGATCACATTTAATTAAAGAAAGAATTGTGGTAATTGTTATAACGTTCTGCATTGGGTACTTTTATATAAACATAATACTTTCAGTTCATTTCTCTGATTATCCTTTCTTTTAACAAGGGAACATTTTAATTTCAGGACAACTTGTACCAGAGTATTTTTTACAGATAATTATTAGTACTTTCACTTAACTAAAGGACCTAAATACTTCTTCCAACAGTGGTCTTTGTCATTCTTCACATTGCTTGTTTTCCTCCTGACTTCAGACACAGTAGCTGCGGGCGTCTGCCTCCTCGCCTCGTTTTGAAACACTATCAGGCCACACTGAGTGCCACATAATATATCATTGGAAATTGGTTCACTGCGTTTTGAAGAAACGTTGGGGGGTGGGAGGGTGAGGATCTGCCCCCTCGTCTACTCAGATATACTAGTGCATCCAAACGACAGCGGTGCTTTAAAAAAACAAACAAGCCTTGCAGTGTTGCATTCAGAAGAGGACCTGAGGGCGCGCTTCATGTGTTCACAGAGGCCTGCTGATGTTGCCGGCTGTCCTCAGGGCTCCAGCAGACACTCAGATGAGCAGCTACATTAACCCCGTTATAACATGATGTTGTATTTGTCAATTAGCACGGCTCAGTGTTCACGCTGAGAAGCATTCAGGGAGCTGATTTAGTCATGAAGCTTGGTGGATTTATTTATTCATAACCTACATAGTTTGATTTGAGTTGGATGGTGCTGTCAGTCAGCTTCCTCCTGCTCTCTGATCTTCATGCATGTGAAGATGTTTTTCTTCTCTTTGCCCTGCTTGTTCATTATGGTTTTATTTGTTAGAGCATCACCATCCCCTATATTTCATATTTATTAGTTAAACATCCGATGATACACCCTCAGCATTTTTTAAGTAACAAGAAAACATTGAACATTTAGGAATTTAAAGACATCGCTTTGGGCATTGGGAAATTGTAATGGCATGGCAACATGAGAAATTGATTACAAAAATAATAATGTGTAATTAGTTATAATGAAAACAATCGTTATATGCAGGACATCCCGTTTCCATTTAGCCAGACCATTTACATGCACATAAAAACACAATAGGGCCTCTTTAAAAATATGCATGAAGTATATCTTAATCTAGTTATACATAAATTACATTTTCATTTATATGTTTTTCTAAAATAACATGAAGTGCCTTTTTTTAAAAAAAAGTAATCTTAATATACATTAAACACATATTTATTCAGTACATGAATTACTTGTTTGTATAAGTTTAGGCTGTATCAGGCACATTTTTATCTTAATATACACGAAGTGCATTTCAACCCAAATGAACATTCAGTAGCCTACATTTCAATCTAAATATAGGTAACGTATTAATAAGTAGTTTTTGGTGTTGCATAAAGGCTCCCTTATGACCGACTTATTCTAATTAAAATCTTTATGAATACTAAAACACTAAATGTGTTACTGAAGTAGAGAGCATCACTCTCTCCTTATTTTTGAAGGTGTTCATATCATTTATGCTCTCGACGTCACGTTTCAGCTCAAACTGAACAGTTAATAATTGAAATATATTCATGTTGAAGTGCAGCTGCCATGTTGTCTCCCCCACAACACTCTGCTGTTCATCACTGTGTTTCTTCGTGTTCTTACACACAACTCGCTCTCACCTCCACAGTTGAACATCCAGTTTCATGTCCGAGCCTGTCACCTGGTAAGTGTCCCTGATAGATGAACTGCGGGAGATAAAGACTGCTTTCTATCTCAACAGACCTGCAGAGGAAACAGTCAAAGAATTCCTAAAACATTGCAGGATTGTTGAGACATGCACCACAGATTACAACTTCAGGAAGGCTGATAAAGGCTCTAGATGTTGGTGCACGTGAGGGGGATTTTGCAAATCGGTCACTTTAACAAGAGTGCATTTTCCAGTCTGTTTAACACATTCATTAGACGATCTTCTGCCCAACTGAAGTGGAAAACAGGCCAATCACATCACTGATGATCCACATTTAAACCAAGGGGTTGTCCCTTCAGCAAAAACCAAAATGATTTGAGCCCGCTATTGACTTCAAGTTTGTCATCAATTTGATGAAAAATGTATATTATACATATGCTGTTAAAGATTTGTTTAAATCAGAAATTTCAATAAACAGAAAAATAGATTAAGCCAATATTTTCAATAGGATGCTATAATCAAGATATGTAAATTAGGATACATCTGCAATCTCCAGGACCAGTACATGTTTGTTGCTTAAAGCTTAACTGATAATAAAATATAGATACAAATTAAAGTTAGTAATTTACTTTTAATCAACAGTTCCAAAAAAATAAATGTTGGTATGCGTTTGAATTACCAATAAAGAAGAAAATGTACTTTAGTAGGGATTAAAATGGGTCTGTCCATATCAACTCAGTCCCATGAAACTGTGCTTTTATATATGCATTATATATTAACCATTTCACATTTAAACGTTTCAAGGAAATTACATTTCTTCCTTCGTCCAAATATCTTTAAAAGTGTGATTTTCAGCTCCAAGGCAATATCAGTGGCACTCAATTTTGTATGCACATATGAATTCTCAATTTGACGTAACTATATTCAAACTACACAGAATACAAATGTGGTTGCAAGAAAGGAAAAATAGCAGACATATACCATTTTGAATTTTAAAAAACAAACAAATATATATTTTATTTCTTCATTCAGGTAAAAAACAATGTATATTTATGATTTAAGAATTTAACTGAAAACTAACCGTACCATTTAAAGTACTTATCTGTCTGCTGGTTAGAATTACAAAAATGTAGTTTAAGTCCAACCATCTAAATTTGCAACAATGCTATTTATTAAAAACATTTTATAATTTATTTTGAACTCATAATTTGGCCCTAATTGCAATAATGTGATTCAGGTATTTTAATAATATCTATGGGAGTCCAATGCAATTTAATGGCAAAATTCAAATGTTTTTCTCTCTCTTTCTATCAAATCTTATAGAGAAATGTGTTTCCCCCTGCTACAGTCTGCCAGTACTCACCTCTCCTTCTTCTTGTTTCCCAGGCCCTGGCCATGCCCTCAGGTGCACGGGCGGGCAATATAAAAGACCCCGAAGTGGCAGACCTCTTCTGCAAAGATGATCCGGAGAAGCTGTTCGCTGACCTCCGTGAGATCGGCCATGGCAGCTTCGGAGCCGTTTACTTTGTGAGTACCGAAGTCCCTCTGCGTTAATTGATTCCCGTTTACAGCTTATTCACTGGTAAACAAGATGCAGACAGATAATCAGACTTCTTTCAATTTCATTTTTCTAAAATCCGTTTTTTTCCCTTCAAAATCGTGCAATCCTACTTTGTGCTTTAGCGGGAATGTAGCACAAAATGGAAGTAAAACAAAAATGTGAACGTGCATTAAAAATATGTCACTAAAATCAGAAATCTTTTAATTTTCGCCATAATCATGCAGCCCTAATGATAAGTCTAATGATGGTTTAAATATAGTCTCTCCTGGAAAACATTCATGGTGATGAATGCGGCTCACTTCCTCACAGCTGCTGAAACCTAACCCTCAGATGGATGTATTTGGAAATGTACAGGAGCTATTTCTCTCTCTGACCAGCAGTTCTAATAAAGCATACTCCCACTTTAGGCGTTTGGGTTATCTGTTGACAATTCTTGACATTTTCAAACATTCTGATGATTCTGACATTTTTCAGTTGACAGAAAGCTGATGCCAAGGAACGCTTATTTTTATAGTTCTCTTCAGAGTTTTTGTGGCCAATTTCATGTCTTTACTTTTCATGGATCAAGCTTTAAGGCCATGCAAGCAGATGAGTTTGGACCAGCTGGCAGAAAGACCCGATATGAGCACAACAAATCTGAGTAAATCAGATGTGATTTAGAGACATAGAAACTGTAAGAATGTGTTTATCTTCTTGTTTTTATGAATGTTCTTGTGCATGAATAAGTCAGGGAGATCCCTACGTGTTCCTGCAGCCTGGTGCTGAGATTAACTTTAAGATAATCAACCTATTTAAATCTTTTATCAGATTTTCCTTTAAAATAAATGAATACTGAGCTCATAGGTCTGAGTGTTACTTTGTGGGTTCCTAAGAATTTCTTAGCTGCATTTGCTCATTAAAGAGGAAGCTGTGAATCTCAAAAAATGTCCCCCACTCAATTATGGAAACAGTGGGAACACAACCTGTGTGTTAATTATTGTATCTGTTTAATATTATTTTACACCTCAAGAGCGTTCCTGCTAGGGATGCATATCGTTGACTTTTTTATGATACCGATACCACTGAACGATACCGATTAGGGCTGAACGATATAGCGTGTCATGGCGATAACCACGATATGCGCATGCGCGATAGTCACACCGCAGGGACGTGCGGTTTTATTCATTTTTTTAAAAAAATGCTAATGCACTTTAGCACAGAATTCAAAATAAAGATACCCTTATTACTTATCTAAACTGCACATACAATATATCCGATTAAAGCTGAGACTCCACAGATTATTTAAGTATAGTATCTAAGCGATCCGATCTCGCAACAGGGGAAGCAAACACAGACATCACAACACGTACCTTTTACGGGAGATCGTCTCACCGTAGTCAATCTGATCAAAAGACGTATTCAATGGCATTAAAACGAGACAAAACGTGGCTGAATCGGTTGATCCATAGGTTGATAATGTATCTGTGGCTTTGAAGCAATTGTTTATAATCCATAATTCCATTTTTATGTAAAAATCGGAGCACAAAAGTTAGCTGCTAATGGTAGCGTCCAGAGTGTATGCAGCTTCCGGTTTTGGCTACGCGTCACTCTCACTCCTTATTTGGTAATGTGTGTGTGTGTTAGACTGCGCTGGACTGCCGACTAGCCAGAACCGGAAGCAGCAGCCACTCTGGTGACTACCATTAGCAGCTAACTTTTGCTCTGCGATTTTTACATTAAAATGGAATTATGGATTATAAATGAAATATTTTTTTTATACAGTGTTAGAAATTAAAATCAATGTTTTATGGCATATTGTACCTTAAACATACCGTCAGTTTAAATGCTATTTTATTCTGGAAAAAACCGGAAGTTCTCAATACCAAGCTTTTATTCTGAAAATCCTTCATGACGACATCCGGGACTACCGCCCATTAGTATCATTAAAGTGGCTATTGACGCCGTTAACATGTATTACATATAAAGTTATGAAAGAGATAAGGAGGAGAAAAGGCATGTGGAAGTAAGCAATGAATGTAAAATGTCGAAATCCTCTGTTTAACGCGATATCGGACACAGACGAACGAGGGGGGGAAGTCTCCTACGTCACTACAGCTCACAGAAAGGAGGAGCGAACAGCCAGCAAGCGGGAAGGACGAATGCTTGTAAGCACGGCCGGCACCTGGGAGAGGAAGCTGCAGACTTTCTCTCCTGTCTGAACAATATCCTGTTTGTGACTTTACCGCGCCTTTTTTATTAATTAAAGTACCAAATTTGAACCTCCAGAGACTCCATTTAGTCTCCTTTTTAAGCTTCTCTTTCCTGGACGCGAGAATAATGATCACAGTTAACAACAGAGACGTTAAAAACCTATGGATTAACAGATTCAGCCGCGTTTTTTCTCGTTTTAATGCCATTGAACGCGTCTTTTGATCAGATTGACAGCTACGGTGAGACATCTCCCCTAGAAGCTACGTAAAGGTACGTGTTGTGATGTCTGTGTTTGCTTCCCCTGTCCGAGTTCGGATCACTCAGTGATGATACTATATACCTAAATAATCTGTGGAACCTCAGCTTTAATCGGATATCTTGTATGTGCAGCTACGATAAGTAATAAGGGTACTTTTATCTTGAGTTCTGTGCCAAAGTGCGTTACCATTTTTCGCTCAGGGGTCATTTAGATGCTTCTTATGAGACTTGTGTTTTGTTTTGGTAAAAATGGTTTGTATCGTCAGTTAGCTGAGATTATTTCCGTTAATCTGGTATAACACATTAATAGGGGATCTTAATATTTAAGAACCTGAAACACAGTGTCGTGAAAAAAAAAGTAAAGTACCCGCCGGGATTTTGGGGCTTAACAGGTAAAAAAAACCTGCAATATATACCGCAGGGGGGGGAAATCGCGATGTCAGTTTTTTTCAATATCGTGCAGCCCTAATACCGATACTCAACCGATACATATCGTGATACTTTGAAAATGTATCATCCCGCAATCACTCCCATGAAGCGCTTTACAATATAGTTGACATGTCAAATGAATATTCAATTCAATTGTGGGACTTCTTGGACCTTTTAGTACTGAACAAACAATGAAAAATACATTAAAAATATGAAGAAAAAAAAAATCTTTTATAACAGGGGTTCCCAACCACCGGGGTGCGAAATAGTTGTGAGTTTATTGTAATATTTGCAGAATTATAAATATATAAAAATATTTTATCATAATATTTCTTTTCAAAAAGTGTTTAATTTTTGCACCTATACCAGTCATATTATTTCATCCAGTAGCCTGGTTAAACTTTCACTAGAAAACTGTTAAAAATGGCTTTTATGATGTTCCGAGGGATTCGGCGGATCCTATAGAGCAGGGGTGGGGAACCTTTTTCCTCTCAAGGGACATTTCAATGTTTACAATATCCTCAGAGGGCCGTACAAATTATTGACCTCTGCTTAAAAAAACTAAAATCACAGCCCATTAATTTCATGCTGTGCAAAGAAAAAGCCACCTCTTAATCCAGATATCTCACCATGACTCGCACACGCATGCACGTGCACGGTGTGGCATGACCACCAAACAGAAAGATATGGACACAAGATGTGTGCAAATGTATTTAGTTTCCTATCCATGTGAACATGATTTAAGTGGGGGGGGGGACCTAACCTCCTCTAGGGGGGTCCGGGGGGCATGCTCCCCTGGGAAGATATTTTTTTAAATGTTGAAGTTAAAAGCATCAATCTGGTGCACTTTGAGAGCAACATTAGGAGATCTATGGATACATCTCTCAACACCCAGATGAAACAGAACTGGAAGCAGATTTATTTTTCTTTATGGATATTTTACAAATCACTCCCCTTTCAAACTGTATTCTTCTTTATTAATAACAACTTTTTTTTACTGTCATATAGTATTTTATACCTGTTTACTTTATTCTCTTGTTTTTTTATAACTATAATGATCATATAAAGATGTGCCTTTACCTCACTGGTTGTAGAAAAAGCTTCTTATATTCGTTAGCATAGCTAGCTAACCAGATGCTAATAACAACAAAGTTATTGACTGTATGATCAGTATGACAGATGAACAGATCGCCACTGGGCTTTCAACTAAAGACACAGACACGCAGAAACTGCGGCATGTGTACGGCTCCTTATCGGTACTGCAATTTCTGAAGTGCTGGAGTGGCGTTCTGGTGCTCTCCGTCAGAACTGCACCCCTGTCAGTCGAGACATATACCACGTGATGACACGTTAGGCTCGTGTTGTGTTCAAGGACCCTGACCTTGGCCAGGAAAAACAGGCACTCGCTTGTTTAATTTTTTTGCGGTCTAGATTTCTTAATTTTTTTTCTTTTTTGCGTGTGTTTATAAATTACCTCGAGGGCCGTACCAAATTGTCTCGCGGGCCGTATACGGCCCGGAGGCCGGAGGTTCCCCACCCCTGCTATAGAGCCTATAGCAGGGGTACTCAAATACAAATCTTAAAGGTCCAAAATAAATGTTTCAATAAGACAAAGGTCCGTTTATTACGGTCATTCAAACTTTTAAACAATTGCAACAAGATTCTTAACACGAGGTTGCAAAAACAAAAATAATCTGTATGCAGCAGTTTTCATTGTTATTGTGTCTGTGCTTGACCCCTCAGAGTCGCAGTGTCAGAGCTGCACAGTTAGGAATAAAGGCAGCTGCACCCTCTTTCATTCAGCATTCCCATTATTGCTTTATAAATGTATTCCCCCTTGTGTGTCCACTGAGGTTCGTCAGGCCCAACACATCTTCAACAAACTCCCCCTTTGCCTCATCATAAAAACTCACAAACACCAGCAACTGAGCATTGTCAGTGAACTCACCCACAGCTAAGGAAATGCACTGTGCATTTTTTTATTCCATCACAAAGCTGATGAATCAAATCACCAGCCAGTATTTATGTTCTTCTGGTTGCTGTGGAATCTGAGAGGGGGATTTGCTTGATTTGACCTGTTATTTCCTCTTTTTGTTTGCCTTCAACATGGTCTCCATCACTTCAGTCATGCATTCTTTTATACTGCAGTTATTATCCAGTGGAAAGTCCTTACCTACTGGCCTAGTTCAATCAAAGTGGTTACTTTTTTTTGGCTGGGCAGTGTAGTTTTAAACACCGTCTTATTTGACTTTCTCAGGACTTAAAACAGTTTTTTGGGGGCAGACCCCCTCAAAGAAAACAATATATTTACACACGTAAGGTCATCATCTTAATAGTTGTGTATGCTCATCCGTGAGCAGAGCATCAAGTTGACATGTCTATTACAGCTGAATGCGGCGATTACCATCTTGTTTAGCAAAACGCCTCACAAACGTATTAAGATCAACAGCTTTAGTGCGTTTTGATTCAATGCTGAGTACAGTCAAACTGACAGTCTCTTCTCTGTCAGTGTAGACCGCAAATACCTCATTCCTTCAGTGCTTGGGTCCGAATGCTTCTCGTTTTGCGCCGTCCAGTTAAAAATGAAATCGCCGCCAAATCGTATGTCCACGCTCGCGCCAGGACCGGGGGAGGGGTTACATGACGTGCATCTTGTGCTGCATTCACTTGCACTCGGACATTAGAGACTTTCTCTCATAAATGTCCGATGAGCCACAACTTTTCTTTCAAAACAAAGCTGCCAACTGGGGTGGCAGCTGGGGTGGCAAGGCCTATTTTTAGGGTGTCAGTTGCCACCCTGGTAGGTGAAACTAGGCTACTAGCTACAGTACAGATGGAACTAGATGAGCTGTTAACTCTCGCTCTGAATTTTTTTTGTTTTTGTTTTAATTCTCGCTCTGACTTAGACAGGTTGAAAGAGACACACACATTTTTCCCACCCGCATTCCGCGAAGACCCGCCCTACTGTGCCTCTGATTCGCAGATTGTTTGGGGGAAAAAAACGCTGACTGGATGCTGAATGTGATTGGACCAAAGCGTTGACACACACAGGTGGAACACAGTGGAACAGTCAGACATGCAGAGCGCTGTTTGCAGTGGACATAGCGGAGAATTTTGACTCGTTGCGAATGCGTTGTGGCGATGTCTCACATATAATACAGAGAGATCATACATATGAAAAGTATAATTTGCTCAGAGTCCGGAGACAGTGGTGGTTCGGTCCGGATCCGGACCGGAGTCCGTAGTTTGAGGATGCCTGGCCTATAGGGTCTCAGCCTCGCGCACGAGAAAGTTACAGGTGCGCCAAGTAGGAAGAGGAGCGTACAGGAGACAACCGTTTAATTGCAGACTGTTATGTTTATGTGGGGAAATGGCAGTGCATACATTATTTGAGATATATTTCAAACTCTGACTTCATTTTAAGGATATGTCGGCCAGGGGTGTAGAGCTATCTGTTTAAGCACCGGATTGGCAAAACAGGAGTAAACCAGTCTGCCTTGATCTATGAATTCCTGTCCGGGACTCTCACGGTATCTGCTGCCCGCAGCTGTTTTATAGAAGGAAAACCTCCTTCACTTCATGAAATGGCTGCAGCATCAGGAGGCAGCGGGACGTATACTCCGCCTCTGAGAAGTAAAGCACCAGCGGGTAAAGATGTGCCTTTTTACGCACCGCCTTCGCTGTGTTTACCTTAATCAGAACAGCTTAAGAGTGACTGCAGGCTGCTACGTGTTAACCACACACACCTCTACACACATCAAACTGCCCGATTACTCCCCCTTTTATTAGTTTTATGAAGGAGATGTCCTGTCACCAAGGCGCATGATGTGTGCTCTGCTCAGCTCTGTGTGTTTGTGTCTGTCCGACACCTGCATTTGTTTTCAAATTACCATGAACAGTAATTTACACACATCTGGCTAACTCCATAGGTAGCCTATATGCGGGTGTTCCCAAAATAAATGTGTTTAATCTTAATCTCGATGTAGTGCTAAATGCTGTCGGACGTGCACCGGAACGAACGTCACTATCATAATATCTTCTGAAAACAAATGCCAGTCACACACACACACACACACACACACACACACACACACACACACACACACACACACACACACACACACACACACACACACACACACACACACACACACCCCTCCTTCATAATGCGCCTTCTCCTTGTTTTCCCAGCATTCACTGGATTATCTGTAAATCATACAAACAAATACCAAAACGTTGATTTATCTGTTTTCCCGTTTTGGTTTAAAAACTGAATAACGTCTGTTTTTTGGTTTTCCGTTATTCCGAAAAAGACACCGGTTCTTTTTTAAACATTAATATGTTTTGGATGCATATTGGCACAATAAAGGTTGGGAACCCCTGTTTTATAACACCCGCCATCAGGTGTGCCGCGTGAATAGCACATCTTGTCAATGCAAACAGACCGTTATAGCACCGTTATAATTAATGTTAAACCTGAGATTCGACTAGAGAACAAATACATAATAGAATAAAGGTCATGAGATCTCGGCATTGCACAAACAAACAAATCTCATCTTTAAAATCAACATTTGCCTTCACTGGTGAGAGAAAACAAATCCCATCACAGTTCATTTGTGGGACTTTTACCTTTCTAGTATTGAACAAACAATGAAAAATACATAAAATATGAAGAAAAACGATTATGCAATCTAATTTATAACACCTGCCATCACGGGCCACGGACTCACTTTTAAAAATAAATTACTTTTTTTTTTTAAAGTATCGGAATCGGATCTGATTTCGGTACGGTATACCGTAGCCACCAGTAACCGGTATTTCGGTAATACCGGATACCGGTATGCATCCCTAGTTCCTGCTGTATGTCTGAGTCTCAGAAGATCCTTAAAAGACCATTATAGATTCTGCAACAAAAAAAACGATCTGCATCAATTTATTGTGTGTTTCCTACAGCTCAGTGTATTTCAGTTTAGGCTACATCTGGATGGGTTTTTATATTTTGCTACATTTTCACCTACTGTCATTTACACCTAGCGTTAATACCGCTCACACATCTGTGAGACTGCGTTTCAGTCTGGATAGGTGGAAACAGAGACATTTCTGAACACTGTCTGTTTCAGTGAAAGATTGAGACGGATCTTATGTTTAGCTAAGATATGTGCCTACTAAGACTAGCTTCTCGGGTTGCCCTGCTAGCTCACCTGGTAGGCAAACAAATCCACATAGTTTGTTAAATGTTCCAACATTTAGAAATGTTTTGGATCAATATGTTTGCGCATTTATGTAGTAAAATTAAAAGTCATGTTTACCCATTTTCTTTACTTTTACCAATTATTATGGTTTATTATCAATAGTTATACTGTATACGTTTAGCTTTGATGACACATATTTGAGGGATATGAAACATTTGAAGATAATTAAAAAATACATCACCATAAGTTAATGTCATCGCACGCCCTGGAGCTCAAGTAGATTTCAAAGGGTTAAAAGTACAATATCTAACATAACAAGCTGCCAATCCCATCTTGTGTTATTGTTATGATTGAATGACTTCCAATGGACAGAAAGTTCCATATTGTACATTATGTATCCAACAAAATATTAGATTTTTTCGGAAACAGGATCATACTTGTTATTTGAGATGGGTACCGAAACCCTGTATTAAAGGAGTCCCATGGCTTAATATTTGAAGGCCGTGATATTGATAAGCTCTGACGTTATCAGTTTTGCTATTGGTTCTGGAGAAATGACAAGATTACAAATAAAATACCGGCATTGGTAAGATACAGTACCGTTAAAATCGACTTCTTATTATGCAGTACTTTATGCAATTAAACAACTAACCGCTGAGTGGAAATCTGCTTTCTGTTTACACCAAACCGCACATGCCCAGTTTGTATTATTCAAGATTTAAGCCAGTTATTATTAGGGATGGGTATCATTAAGGTTTTAACGGTACTACTACTTTTATCGATACCGCTTATCGGTCCGGTCTTTTAACAGAACTCTTATCGGTTCTTTTGGAGAGAAAAAAAAAGGTAAATTAACAAATTGTGAATAAAATTAAAATTGCTTTTTATTTAAATTAAATACATAATATTTCACATCAAAAGAAACAACGTTTTAACAAATCGTATTAAATAATCTGATGACAGAACTGTAAACAGAATAGCTGAAACTTTAACAAAAGAAATAACTCAGTTTCCTCTAATCATTAACCCATGTTTGTATAATTGAGTTATCTCCGTGTGTTGCTGCTAGCATACAGAACACCTGACGTGGAAACGTTACTCGTGGATGGGGGGATAGAAAGCTACTAGAAAGACAGTGGAACCCGGTGCATTCCTCCGTCTGAATGTGGAGCACTTTTGCTAAATGTTTAGACAAATTGCTTGTGTTAGCGCCCTTACATGCTAAACTCTTATTGCACTTTTGGTAACGAGCATTGTCCACATCGAGACGGGTAAAGTTTAACCACACCTCAGAGCGCGTTCTCTCCGCCATCTCCTCCGTGTGTGTGTGTTGCTGCATCTAGCAGCGGTGTGTGTGTAAACTGCCCCGCCCCCTCGCACACAGACACGGGAGAGAGAAAGATCTCTTCTGGATTGGAAAGATCGAAAATACTAAACATAATCATAGACTCATTCTGCAGTATTTTGCGTATTAGAAACGGAGTTGGCGACACTAAAACTGCAATATAATGTTTGTGTAGCACAAGATATGACATATTTTTGTAGATGTCTTCAGTACCGATAAAAAGACCGATAACGTCAGACCTTACCGGTACCACGGTCTTTAATAATTCAGCCCAGGGGCCCGGTACCATCCCTAGTTATTATGGACTGACAATCCGAACAGTAATGTATTAATGCCTATGTACAGGGGCGGATCTACCGGGGTGGCATGGGGTGGCAACTGCCACCCTAAACAATAGCCTTGCCACCCCAGCTGCCACCCCAGTTGGCATCTTTGTTTTGAAAGAAAAGTTGTTGCTCATCGGACATTTATGAGAGAAAGTCTCTAATGTCCGATTGCAAGTGAATGCAGCACAAGATTCACGTCATGTAACCCCTCCCCCGGTCCTGGCGCGAGAGTGGAAATATGATTGGTGGCGAATTCATTTGAACGGGACGGCGCAAAATGAGAAGCCTTTCGGACTCAAGTAGACTGAAGGAATGAGGTATTTGCGGTCTACACTGACAGAGAAGAGAATGTCAAGTTTGGCTGTACTCAGCATTGAATCAAAACGCACTCCAGCTGTTGATCTTAATAAGTTTGTGAGGCGTTTTGCTGAACAAGATAGTAATCGCCGCATTCAGCTGTAATAGACATGCCAACTTGATGCTCTGCTCACGGATGACTCGATGAGAATAACAAACTGTTAAGATGATGACCTTGTATGCGTGTATATATTTTTTTCTTTGAGGGGGTCTGCCCCCAAAAAACTGTTTTAAGTCCTGAAAAAGTAAAATAAGACGGTGTGTAAAACTACACTGCCCAGCCAACAGAAAGTAACCACTTTGATTTAACTAGGCCAGTAGGTAAGGACCTTCCACTGGATAATAACTGCAATGATGTTTTAGCTGAATACACGTTTTTTAACCCTAACTGATGCAGTTAGTCACTTCTTTAATGTTTGTTCTTTCTGATGTAAAGTCAAGGTTGTAACTGTATATCAATAATGATATAATTACTTGTTTTTCAAATTTGAAGGAGGGTGAGCAAGCATCTTGATGAACATTCATCATTAACTCCTCCAAAAAATAAATATAGTTTATTCAATAATAAATGAATATGTGAATCATAACAGTTCTTCACTATATCTGTAAAGCGTCTTTGAGCACCTGTAAAAACGCTAACAAATTAAATCTATTATTATTATTATTTATTATTTATTTATACAGCTGATAGGACTAATATGTTGTTAATAGTATCATATTCATTCAGACAAACATCGATGAGACAGTTAATTAATGTACTTATTGCAGCAGTCTGTATATATTTGGTACCCCTGCTGGTCTAAGAGTGAGACAAACTCATTCAGTTATTGTTCAGTTAAAATTCATTAAATTACGTATGCCACCTTATATTTAAGGCTTTACTGATGTGCCACAATAATATCACCTATGTGATTGAGTTAAAATATTAATATTGTGGCTTTCCAAGTTAACATTGATTGTAGGGGTGTAACGGTTCACAAACATTTCGGTTCGGTACGTACCTCGTTTTTAGGTCACGGTTCGGTTCGGTACGTTTTCGGTACAGCAGAAAAAATGATCACAAAACATTAAAAACATTTTTTTTATTATTATTAAACTGTGACTAATGTATTCAAATAAATACAAAATATAGTAAAATAAACATTAAGGTGCAGCATTTCGATGAACTGAAATAATCTGTATTTGAACTGTACTAGTACCTAAGCAGCCAGCTTGACATTAGGACTTGCTTGTCATTGTATTTTCATGTTGTTTAAAGAAAGATGAACTTGTCCACATTGCTTGCTGAAATGGCAGATCTGCTGGCACTAACAATGTCTCCTGCTGTGGAGAACACCCTCTCTAGGGACAGAGGTAGCACAGCCAGGTAGCGCTTTGCTAACATGGCAACATAAGGATATTTGGCATTTGTAATAGCTTTGGCTCGGTCTGAACTCTTTGCGAGTGGTGGAGGCTTACATGCTAGTGGGAGTTGGGTTTGCACTTCAGTCTTTTTTCTTTTGGTACCGGTGATATTCACATTCGGGTGATGCCTTTTCAAATGAGTGTGATGTATTGCCAGCCGCGTAACCAATGTTAGTTGAACAATACCGACAAACAGCTTTGGTTCAGTCCACCTGTCTTTGTCCGTCATCCTTGTACGTAACTGCGAAACCAAAATGTTCCCAAACCGGAGACTTCAATGATGCTGGAGGATTTTCAGCTCAACTTTATCTGCGTTCGCCATTTCGACAGTTCCTCAAATTACTGACTACATTTGAACGCATCCCTGTGACCAGCTCTCATAGTATGCCTCTCGTCCAATGAAATTACTTGGTCGCTCTATGATATATACCTGAGATTACTTCCAGAAAGTTGTTCATGTTCTAAATTTTTTTATGTTTAACGCTATATTCGTTCGGTACACATGTGTACCGAACCGAAGGGCCCGTACCGAATAATTTCAGTACATTACATTACATTGCATTTAGCTGACGCTTTTGTCCAAAGCGACTTACAATAAGTACATTCGACCAGGAAGACACAACCTTGAAGAAAACAGAATCATATAAGTATATCAGGTTTCATAGAGCCAAACATTTCAAGTGCTACTCAACTGGCTTTAGGTAATCCAGTCCTTTATTGGTATAAAAGTGCTTCGTTAATCGTTCTAACGCTCGAAGTGGAGTCGAAAGAGATGAGTTTTCAGTTTGCGCCGGAAGATGTGCAAGCTATCTGCCGTCCTGATGTCAATGGGGAGCTCATTCCACCATCTTGGAGCCAGGACAGCAAACCCACGTGTTTTCGCCGATGGGAACTTGGGTCCCCCTCGCAGCGAGGGCGCAACGAGTCGTTTGGCTGATGCAGAGCGTAGTGCACGCGCTGGGGTGTACGGTTTAACCATGTCCTGGATGTAGGAAGGGCCAGATCCATTCGCAGCACGGTAAGCAAGTACCAGTGTCTTGAAGTGGATTCTAGCAGTTACCGGAAGCCAGTGAAGGGAGCGGAGGAGCGGAGTGGTGTGGGAGAATTTAGGAAGGTTGAAAACCAGACGAGCCGCTGCATTCTGGATGAGCTGCAGAGGTCGGATGGCACATGCAGGTAGACCAGCCAGGAGGGAGTTGCAGTAGTCTAGGCGTGAGATGACGAGAGCCTGGACCAGTACGGGTACGTGTACCGTTACACCCCTAATTGATTGATATGATTGCGATTTAAATCAGCATATACTTCTGTCAGGGGATGCCACCCCTCAAAATCTCCTGCCACCCTCTTGCCACCCCATGAATATTTTTCTAGATCCGCCCCTGCCTATGTATTCTAAGCGATTGTGTAAGAGGGGAAAACTGACCTTAAATAACCATTGACAGCATCAGTCGGCCTTTTTCCTTCCCATAACGTTTTTTTTCTTTTTTCTTGAGGAATTATTCTCCGTAGAAACAGCAGTGATGCGTCATTTAGTAATTTTAGGGTCTGGAGAAGGTCTTTATTTGGTCATCTGAGAGCAGCACTCTCACTTAGGATTTAGGATTACGCCTTTTCTGAGGATTAAGCTCTTGGAATGGATTATAGAAATGTAGTATTTTACAGAGAAAAATATAGTGTAGTTTTGTTGATAAATGGATCTCAGATATCAGAGTACTTTCATTGACGAATAATTATTTTCAATCACTGATGAAAAAGACAAAGGTAAAACCTATTATTTACATTGGTAGTTTTCCCTAGTTAAATCCGTAAAAGTAATTCAATCTGAATCCAAAAAATAATCTGTAAATAAAGGAAATTGTTAGTAATGTAATGCTGCCATTGTACTGGTCTGCGGCCACAAAGAGGAAGATGCTTGTTAAAATGTACTTAAGTCACCGGGTTACAGTGGGCTCTCTCCAGTAAGCTGCTTTCTGAATGTACACATTGTTTCTGTAATCGGGATGGAAGGGATTAGAGGAAACTGATTCCTCCTGAATAGGGATGCTTCCTTCAACATGTTTTTTAATCTGCATTTGCAGGACAAAGACTTCAAACTGTACGACAGTGACCTCAAACAGTCACTTCTCACTCGGAGAGTTGATCAAATCCCATACACTAATTAACCTACATTATGGGACAGGCTCTTCCTCCTTAAACACTTGGAGGCCTACACCTTATTTTAATATCCATTTGGCTTCATAAACTGTCTATCTGTTTTAATATTTCTTTCATAAGATATGTTCCCTCCCTTATATTTTCAGTATGGCTGGTGAATATGTGGATATTCAATTTTGAGATGTGGGACTATATATCTTCTTAGTTTTTTGTCTTTTCATGGTTTTAAAGGCCGCATGACAATAAATCAAATACAATATTGTCGCGATATGGGTATTGGTAAGCATTGATCAGAAATATTTTATATTCTCCATATTGTCCAGCCTTAATTGTCAAATAAGTGAAAATATGTAGAATAATGTTTTGAGTGAATTATCCCTTTTTAATCTGTTATAACCTGATGATAATACCATCACTGCAAAAAAAAAAGCACTGATACAAATTGTAGTTCTAAACATAGGTCCATCATTTACCTGTAAACAGTTTTGTTCTACATATTTGAAAACGTTTGTTTGGTCCCCGGCTGGCAGAATGAATCTTGGTGCAGAAGATAAAAGAAAGCCCACTACTGAAGTGCCTTCGAGCAAAGCCAGTTACCAGCAGGACAGACAATGTGAACACTGAGCAGCTTCCAGGAGTGAGAGGGTGACATTGTGCGAGTGTGTTCAGGGCCTTCTTTCAATGTTGCTTCCCTGAATAAATAAAGTTTTAAAACATGTCACCTGATTACCGGTGTGACCAGGGGTGCGTCTCACTTCGGTTATTTTTCATTTCCTCTGGCTCGGTATCACCGGAAGTTGATTTCTTGAATAGCGTCCCAGTGACCGGAGGACCGAGGATCGAGGAGTGATAATGGAGGAGCAATAATCGAGGAACTACCAGACCATCCTCCGGTGAAATCCTCAGACACTCGCCCCGCCCCCTTACTGTGTATCGCTCACTGATTGGACGATGCAGCGCATGCACTGATCTGGCTGCTGTCAGACGATCAGCTGTGCGGCGTCATCACAAACGGACGTCGCTTCACGTGACGCTCCGGAGGAAAGGACGTCCCATTGCTCTTAAAACTAATTTCCCTGCTTCTCGTGGTTTCCTTGCGTCTCTCCATGCTTCCCTGGTGGGAGGGACTAAACTCAGGGAAACGGCGCAAGTGAGGGACGCAAGGAATCCATTTAACCGAAGTGAGATGCACCTCTGTTTTCTCTTGAGTGTTTCTGATGATAGCGTTTTTGTCCCCCTACAGGCCCGAGATGTGCGCAACAGTGAAGTGGTGGCCATTAAGAAAATGTCGTACAGCGGCAAGCAGACAAACGAGGTAACACACGAAAGAAATATAGTTCATTTTCAAATACATTTAATTTTCTTAAGTAAATGTTCATCCTCTACTAATGAACCTTTCAGTTCATTAAAACATTTCTGTCTTTTAAAAATCAACCTCATGTTGTCATATTCTTCTACTTTTAATAAACGTGGGAAAAGTGAATAAATAAGTACTCTTTTTAACAATAATCATTCTTCATTACGGTACTTTTCGACAAACAAAGATGCGTCTAATTATTGATGTTTAATATATTTATCTCATTTTTTTCTGTATATGAAATGTGCTCAAAAACACAAGACAAGCATCTTTTTGTATGTTCATGTTCAGAAATGGCAGGACATCATTAAAGAGGTGAAGTTCCTGCAGAAACTTCGCCACCCGAACACCATCGAGTACCGGGGCTGTTACCTGAAGGAGCACACAGCATGGGTACGTACTGATAGATGGATGGATACAGAGATAAATACAAAGTCAACGTGTCTGCTGATAATAATAGATAATGATTTCTCCTCAGCTGGTGATGGAGTACTGCCTCGGCTCGGCCTCAGACCTCCTCGAAGGTCAGTTTAACACGGCTTTTAAAACACCATTATTTATGCGTCTTGTTTCTGTTTGTGACTCTTTGTGTCCTCTCTTCTTCTAGTTCACAAAAAGCCGCTCCAGGAAATGGAAATAGCTGCTATTACCCATGGTGCACTGCAGGGATTAGCATATCTTCACTCGCACAACATGATTCACAGGTACAAGATGTCAATTGTTTATTAAAGCTTTTTCTGACAAATTACAATATGTTGTTCTATTACATTTAATGCAACACACAACATATTTTGTATTGTTTAGAAGGTGTTACAGTTTAAAAAAAAAAAAGATTTATAGATTATTTTCCGTTTCTAACAATTAGGATAAAATGTATTTAACTTAACATTTATAGCTTGTGAACACCCATAACCAACTCAACAGATGTTGCAAACCCCTACATCTCTAGAAATAAATAATGTAGATAATACAATGAGAGCAGCAGCAATCCATTAAAAATAAAATAAATAATTATACAACACTATACAACATTTCTTTATTTTGATAAGGGCTGCAACTAACCATTATTTTTATCATTGATTAATCAGCAGGTTTGGTCTATAAAATATCAGTAAGTAATCTTGTTTTTTGAAAGCTTAAAGTAAAATGTTCTCGCGTTCACTAATCATTCGTAGCTTGTTGATCCCTTACTCTCTAAATCAGCATCATTAAATAATCTTGAACAACACAAAATCAGTCGAATCACTGGTGAAAAGAAAAATCTGTAAACCCTTGTTTTTCAAATTGCATTCATAATAACAGTTTTAAGATGTGATGATAAAGGCTTTGAAATGCCTTGAAAGAGCCTGGCCATTTGTTGACTTGACCTGTTTAAAAAGCAGCAGGAACAAACACTGTTAGTAAGGACAGATTCTCTGTGCAGGGATGTGAAAGCGGGGAACATCCTGCTGACGGAGCCCGGACAGGTCAAACTGGGGGACTTTGGTTCTGCTTCCATCGTGGCGCCTGCCAACTCCTTCGTAGGGACTCCCTACTGGTGAGTTCCTTCTTCTACAACATTTAATCAATGAGCGGGAAGTATGGGGACATTCAGGTGCCGTTTACACAGGTTGTATCTGCTACTTTTCTCTCGCGTATAGCCCGTTCGTTCACACGAGGCCGACGCGGAAACGGACCCCGCAAACGATAACGGGTCCCAAGGTGGATAGATCTGTAAACGGAACGCTCTGGGGGGGCAAACGGCTCTGTGTGTACGCCTCTATACGATCATTTTCTGATAACGATGAAATAGCCCCGCCTCCCTCTCCCCACACCTCCCTGTCCCCACGTCTCCTGCTCAGAGATCAGCTGCTGGGCTGTCAGAAGAGGGGGAGGAAAAGAGAGGCTCCGTTTATTATTCTTATATTATTATATCCAGTCGTTATCAATTTGTTTTAAAGCTCAATAAATATAAGAAGACCTTTTGACCGGCACTTTTTCTAATTTTGTCCGGAAGATTTAAACTTTAAAGGACATTAAAGGAAAAAAAATGTTAACGGAAACTCTGCCGCACAGTCCCCTCGTCCCTTGGAAGAGGCGGAGAGGTGGGTGTTTTTCATCTGCTGGTGGACTACCGGAGAGATTTACAGCAGGAGCACACGCTGTCCACCGCGGAGAATAAACAGAAGGGCAACCATGCTCCGGGCTCTTCTTCGCTGCTTTTGGTGTATTTTGTGGCGGCAGCAGCGCCACTTACAGGCCCGGCATATGTACTACAGCGTTTCCAGCGTTTCCAGCGGTCTCGTGTGAACGGACACGTTAATTGAGCTGAATGCGTGTGAACGGAAGACTTTTTTGAAAACGAATTCGGTGCGTAAACGCAAACGTACCCGTTTCGTCCTCGAGTAAATGGGGCCTAAGACACGTGTAGCAAATAACTCCTCCTCTGAGGGAAGTTCATTTTAAACATTTTTGCCTTATTGTGCTTTAAAGTTTACTTTCTTTAAAGGGCCTATTGTGCTTTTTGGTGGTTTCCCTTTCCTGTAGGGTATATTTTCTTATTTCTTTAGGGGGGTGTGCAAAATATGGATATAAAAAAATGAATGCTGTCAAAATTATCGCGTTTAACGGCGGTAATTAATTTTTAGAATTAATTGCGTTAAAATATTTAACGCATGTGCAGTAGTGCTGGGGGGAAACGATTATTTTGAAAACTATTAATCGGGCGATTATTTGATCGATTAGTCGACTAATCTAACGATTATTTTTCTGTTGTTCAATTAATAAAAAACGTAATGTAAAAAAAAAAAATTCACGACACTGTGTCTCAGGTTCTTAAATATTAAGATCCCCTATTAATGTGTTATACCAGATTAACGGAAATAATCTCAGCTAACTGACGATACAAACCATGTTTACCAAAACAAAACACAAGTCTCATAAGAAGCATCTAAATGACCCCTGAGCGAAAAATGCTAACGGACATTGGCACAGAACTCAAGATAAAAGTACCCTTATTACTTATCGTAGCTGCACATACAATATATCCGATTAAAGCTGAGACTCCACAGATTATGTAGGTATATAGTATCATCACTGAGTGATCCGGAGTCGCGACAGGAGAAGCAAATACAGTCATCACAACACGTACCTTCACAGAGCTTCTAGGGAGATCGTCTCACCACCGTAGCTGTCAATCTGATCAAAAGACGTGTTCAATGGCATTAAAATTAGAAAAAACGCGGCTGAATCGGTTAATCCATAGGTTTTTAACGTCTATGTATAAAAAAAATGATTGAATTTATAATCCATAATTCCATTTTATGTAAAAATCGGAGAGCAAATGCTAGCTGCTAATGGTAGCCACCACAGCTAGCTGCTGCTTCTGCTAGGCTATGCAGCAGTCTCAGTGAGATATAAATATATAAATATCTTTGCGTTTTGGACTAACTTTAAAATATTCCCATGCTTTTGAAGACCTAGGGCGAGATGTTTTCGTTTGGGGGCTTCGTGGGCAATCCTGTGAGGAGGAGGTGGTAGCCGTTTCAGTCTCCATTGTGTTTGAAGTGCGATTGCGAACTGCTTGTTGCTTTGGGTGACCCACGTGTGTGTAGCGACGCGGAAATATGTCGTCGACGATATTTTGAAGTCGACGCGTCGCTACAGCACTAATGTGCAGAATGGCCCGCCCCATACATCCCACCAGTGGCAGCGCCAGGGTATGGCTGGGGTAGGCTACACCATAGACTGTATATATAAAGGGCTACACCCATAGCAAGAAATGGCTTAGCCCCACCATGAAAAATGATGTTAAACTAAGCAAAATAAAGTCCGCCAACTCGCGCCGCGAATTGCACAGACAGCAGTTAGTAAGATTGATTTCAGCAGCCACTTGTCTAGAAATACCGAAGACCAGAAACGGTTTTGAAAACTTTTGTCACGTAGTGATCGTCTTCTCAATAGAACATCTTTGATAATGTCTTCTGGCCAATCAGAATCAAGATAACGGCGTGGTGTTGTTGCAGGAAGTCCCGATGGAGAATACTTTTGCTGTAGTACAGGAGTGCACATAACTGGTACGCAGGTTATGTGCGTAATCTGAAATGCGTACCGTCACTTGTGTCACAAAGCGCATTTGCGTACCGACGTACTTGTGAAGCTTTTCCAGAAGGCGGTTAGATCACCGGACGACAGAATCGGTCTCCGTGTGCACAGACAGGGCTGCTGTTAACGTCGGTCTGTACAACGGAATTGTGCCAAAACTACACCAACCGGCTGCGGAGGGAGACTCCCCCCTTCACTGGAGAACTGCGCTAAAACAGCTGATCACAACGTTCACACTCTGTGGTCAAGAAGTACTCCACTAGCCGCCACCCCCCCCCCTCTGTCGACTTTCCTGAAGTACTCCCCCGTTGATAGAAATCAACACGTAATGAATTAAGACCCCACGGTTTGATGATTGATAGGTGTGTGGGCTGTCTTTCATTTTGACACACAGAAAAATGTTATAATAAACATACTATATACGTATGTTACTGTAAATGGATATATCCGCCTTCTTTCATTTATCTTTCCATTTCCACAACAATATACATAAAGAAATGGCATATTTTGGACATAGTTCGAATGGTGATTAATCATGATTAATGAATTTTTAAGCTGTGATTAAACATTTGAATCGTTTGACAGCCCTAAAAAAAATATATGAGTAGAAGTAGCTCTATGAAATTCTTTAATATTCTATATAACATCTACTGTGCTTTTTATTTTTCCAGGATGGCTCCAGAGGTGATCTTGGCCATGGATGAAGGGCAATATGATGGCAAAGTGGACGTGTGGTCGCTGGGCATCACCTCCATTGAACTGGGTACAACATGCACGCTTAAATCAGATGAAACCAGATGTGATGATTGTTAAGGGGATCATCTTTGCCAAAAATGGTTTTTTTGCACTTTTTACAAAACTTGGATAAATCAGGGTTCATTTTATTGCGTCTCTTTGGGCTAATATGCAGTCTATGATCAAATCAAGTTTTATTTATATAGCACATTTATAAACAATTTTTGGTGGAGCCAAAGTGCTGTACATATAATAAAAATAGCCTACAGTAGAGACACTTTACAGCAAATACAACGGCACAGATTGTTCAGAATATCAGTATGAGAAAAAACGATTGGATTGTTCTAATCTGGATTTAATATAGAAACAGTTTGAGATTAGATATATCAAAGCTGTGTTACTGCAAGTACCTTTTTAAAAATGAATCTCCATGACTTTGTTTCTAAATCTAAATCTATATCTTTTGACATTGTGCCGTTTCTTTTCCCCAGCGGAGAGGAAGCCCCCGCTGTTCAACATGAATGCTATGAGTGCCTTATATCACATCGCTCAGAATGAAAGTCCCATCCTGCAGTCCAATCACTGGTGAGGACATTTCTGTCTCCTGAATGAACGTTCAAATGAATAAAGCAGTTTGCTATGTTAAATATGTGATGATTTTTTTAAATAAATAATAACATCCATTATTTTTCTCTGCAGGTCTGATTCCTTCCGCAACTTTGTTGACTCTTGCCTACAGAAGATTCCCCAGGACCGGCCTACCTCTGACGTGCTGCTGAATGTAAGAACTAAACAAACTCATCATTATTTCACTAACAGTCTGCACTTTCTAGCTCTCTGTAATGTTGATGTATCTATTATTAACCTGTATATTTGTCTTTGATGATGAGGCATATTTAAATGAATTTAATTGTGAATCATTCATTTATTTACATTTTTTAAATAATAACGAAATAGAAATGGCTTCCAGTGACTTCCCTGCAGTGACAGCAGACTTAAATAAAGAACGCAAATGTTGAATATGAACAACGCAATTTGACCAAATTTGTTTTTGTGTCTTTGCCTCAGATAGAAGATATTGTTGACCGTTTTTGATGTTGCTCTCGGGGCTGAGAGCAACATATGTCTCACATAATAAGCAGCATCAATTCAGTCACATTTTTTTTAGGAAAACATTTCTTCACAGGAAGTGACCTGCAAAAACTATCCGTATATGTATGATTTTATTGACCAATCCTTAAAAAACGTTCTTCCTAGTGAGGAAGTCTTGCAGCATGCACTGGAGACGCACTTAAATCACCTTAAAGTTATAGTAGATCACCAGTGTGAGAAAAAGTTTTTAGAGAGTACTTGTCCATGGACAAGTGAGTTTGGCAATTTACTTGTCCGAATACATTTTTCACTTGTCCAGAATGGACATAAATTGGGGCCACTGGAATCTTCTTCTTCATCATCGTATTTTACATTTTCCCACGTTTTTTACGACACCGCTAACGTAAGTGAGCGGTAAGATTTTACTGCATCACACATAGGGTTGGGTATCATTTGGATTTGAACGATTCCGGTTCTGCTTTTCGATTCCAGTTATTTTCGGTTCTCGATTCCGGTTCTTAAGAGGGTAAAAATAAGTCCCATGACAAACTGGGAGAAAAATATATTTATGAAAACATTAAGTCAAATCTGTATTCCTATTTACAAATCACTTCATACTGTTTAATTTCTTACGGTTATTGAATACAATTATATAAAAATAATCTCTGCATTGATTAGTTAGTTCTAAGTGGTGCAGTTTGAGAATGCACAATTGGCCCAGTGTCCTCTGATGTTACACTGCAACCTGCCTGTGAGACAGAGTCCAACCACACAGTCTGTGTGTCCAACACATGTCCTGCAACACACATGCTGCAACCTGCCTGTGAGACAGAGTCCAACCACACATGTCCAACACATAGGCCTAATAATAATAATAATACATTATATTTATAGACTATAGGCCTAGCGCTTTTCTAAAACTCAAAGACGCTTACACATGTCCTGCAATACACATGCTGCAGCTGCTCACTGTTTGTAAAAGTAAATAAATAGTATTTTCATTTCAATAATGTACTTTCTATACCCTGCTTCATAAACAATACTGACATCCCTGTGCTCCTCCGAGTCTGGGGGTCCGGGGATGTGAGGACAGCGCGAGGACACAGACAGGGAGGCTGCTTCACTTCATAAAGGAAATGGCGGTCATTCGGTCAATATTAACAACACAGGAGCTAAAACGCTTAATAACCTTCATTATGTGTTAGAGAAAGAACATAAGAAAGTTTGACAAAGATGAGGCTGTTAAACGGGCAGCGGATCCTCTGTGTGTAGAAAGAGAGAGAGAGAGACGCTGAGCTGCACCGTGCAGCGATCAGCTGATACCGAGCATAGAGAGAGCTGCAGTCCGCGGGGCTCGGCCTCGCCTCCTGTCCTCACAACTCAAATAACAATTGTCCGGTCCCGGGATTGATGCAATTGTTATTTGTTCCTACTCGGAACCGAGTTTTGCTTCCCAACCCTGCCACTTATTATACATCCATGGTCCCGTCCCGCCCCGCCCCGCCCCGCCCCGCCCCGCCCCGCCCCGCCCCGCCTAACTGTACAGAAAGCGGCGAGATGCATTTCCTTAGGAATCGACAAGCAGAACCGAAACTAACATTTCTAAACGAACAATGGCGGACACGGACAATTTGCGGATGAGTTCTGCCTTTTGTAAACTGAATTTATCAATAATTTGTCAATAAATCAGGGCGAAAAACGTCACTTGTCCGCCGGACAAGTCAATTGAAAGATCTACTTGTCCGATATTGTAAATAACACGTCCCGGACGGTGGGACGTGTACTTTTTCGCACACTGATCACCCTTCAGATTTTAATGACATTAAAGTAAATCTTAAAAAAAGGGGTCAACTAAGGAAAATATGGTTGACCTGCCCACTGAACCCCAAACATAAGCCTTCTCAGCATTAGTCTTGCTTACATGCCGTCTCCATCCTTTCGAACGCAGCATCGCTTCTTGTGTCGTGAGCGTCCGATGACTGTGGTCATGGACCTGATCGCACGCACCAAGGATGCAGTGAGAGAGCTGGACAACCTGCAGTACCGCAAGATGAAGAAGATCCTCTTCCACGAGACCCAGCAGAACGGCCCCGTTTCTGAGGGAGGGGACGACGAGGAGGTGAGGAGCGAGGAGACGTGTAACGTATGGGCCTTACAGGTCTTTGGAGGGATACATCATTAAGAAAAAAAGGTGGAACAATGGTTAAATCCTGACATTGTGTGTGTGTGTGTGTGTGTGTGTGTGTGTGTGTGTGTGTGTGTGTGTGTGTGTGTGTGTGTGTGTGTGTGTGTGTGTGTGTGTGTGTGTGTGTGTGTGTGTGTGTGTGTGTGTGTGTGTGTGTGTGTGTGTGTGTGTGTGTGTGTGTGTGTGTGTGTGTGTGTGTGTGTGTGTGTGTGTGTGTGTGTGTGTGTGTGTGTGTGTGTGTGTGTGTGTGTGTGTGTGTGTGTGTGTGTGTGTGTGTGTGTGTGTGTGTGTGTGTGTGTGTGTGTGTGTGTGTGTGTGTGTGTGTCAGGAGGTGGAGCAGTACCTGCTGCGGACGGGCACAGTGAACAGCATGGAGAGCTCCCAGTCGGTGCCCAGCATGTCCATCTCAGCCAGCTCTCAGAGCAGCTCCGTCAACAGTCTGGCCGACGCCTCGGACGACAGCAGCAACGAGATGGCCATGATGCAGGAGGGCGAGCACACCGTCACCTCCAACAGCTCCATCATCCACAGACCCACGGTAACAACAACACATCTGCCTGGACCCAAAGTGCACAAACATAAACATTTGATTTTCCATGAGTTTCTTGTGTGACAGCTTGGCAACAGCTACTGTCAGTTTTGAGGTCCGTGTCCTGTAACCTGTCATTTACCCCCAGGGATTTATATGCTGGTAGTTTTATCTCAATATTATTTGTGTGAACAGATGAATAATCTGTTTAAATGTGTAATCTGTAAATGAAAAGCACCTTTCACAAATGCAAAATAAAAAAGTATAAACTGACAAATGTTTTTGCAAATGAAATGATCTGCAAATATGCAAACATATACAAAGAAAGTCTGTGAATACTATAATTAGTTTACAACATTTACAGATTACACATTTACACACCAATAGTTTTTCACAATTACAATTTAGACAAATCTACCTCCATATTTTCATATAGTATTTTCATTTGAATAACTTCTCTCTTTGTGTTTCAATGTTTTTGAATTGAAAAAAAGTTTCAGTAGTCATTTTTTTAAACTCCAGTTTTGATTTGCAAACATGTTTTTAATGGACATTTCAAATCCAAATGTATTTTATTTGCAATAAAGCATTTTTGATGAAAATGTCCGATGCTTCCCCCCACCTCCTCCCCAGGGTCAGGATAACATCTACGATGACCCCTACCAGCCGGAGATGGACCAGCCCCAGGTTCCCTCAGCCGGACGCCGCCGAGCCTACTACCGCAACCGGGACCACTTCGCCACCATCAGGACCGCCTCCTTGGTGAGTTAATAATAATATTAATAATAATACATGATACTTGTATAGTTCTAGGAACTCAAAGACGCTTTGACAGAGAAAAAAACAACAACAAAAACAAACAAAGAAATACAAAAAGGTGGGTTTTGAGTGATGTTTTGAATGCGGTGAGGGAGGAAGAATCTCTGATGGGTTTGGGTAGTGAGTTCCAGAGGGTGGGAGCAGCCACGGAGAAGGCTCTGCCGCCCCAGGACTTGACGTTGGTCCGGGTGGGGGGGGGTACAGGAGGTTGGCAGCAGCAGAGCGGAGGGAGCAGGTGGGAGTGTGTCTGTGGAGGAGGTGAGTCAGGTAGGATGGGGGCAGGTTATGGAGGGCTTTGTACTGAATTCTCTGGGGGATGGAGAGCCAGTGGAGCTTGATGAGGACGGGGGCGATGTGGTCACGGATTCGGGTGTGGGTGTGGGTGAGGAGACAGGCGGCGGAGTTCTGGATGTATTGAAGTTGGTTGAGGATTTTTGCAGGTGAACCATAGAGGAGGCTGTTGCAATAGTTCACTCTCTTCTTGCTCCTTACACAATGAGTCAAACCAGAGAACAAGGATTTGGCTAGGTTCTTGTTAGGTTTTTCATTTATTTATAAAATGCATTGACATTATAGCCACATGTAATGCACATGAATATACAAGCAATAAGAGAGAGCATTTTTTTTAATTCTAAGAACATTAAAATGAAAATGGAGTAGGAAGATATTGATAGCTATTAGCAGGGGTTACATTGGGATTTGATATGTGGGGGGGCTCTGAGTGGAGGTTCCGGGGGGGGGGGGGGGGGTGGAATATTTGTATACACAAGACTACAATAAGGAACAATTAATTTAAATTAATTGAAAAATTAAGATTTCCTAAAGTTTTGTGATTTGTGCGAAATGACCCTTTATACAGTAGATCCACACTTTAATTCATGAACTGAACCCCCCCTCCAGGTGACCCGTCAGATCCAGGAACACGAGCAGGGCTCTGCGCTCAGAGAGCAGATGTCCGGCTACAAGCGCATGAGGCGGCAGCACCAGAAGCAGCTGATGGGGATGGAGAACAAGCTGAAGGCGGAGATGGACGAGCACCAGCTGAAGCTGGACAAAGAGCTGGAGAACCAGAGGAACAGCTTCTCCACCGAGGCCGACAAGCTGTCCAAGAAGCACCAGGCCATCCTGGAGAAAGAGGTGACCACAGAGCTTCACCTTTCAGTGGAATTTACCTGGAACAACAACCACAAGATCAGTGTGTGTTTGTACGGTTATATAGCACTACATGGAAGTGCTGCTCTATCGCTATGATGAGTTAAGAATCATGTTTAGACATTCTCAGGTTATGCCACAAAAAAACAACTGAACATGACATAGTGGGCTTTAGTTTGGAAAATCCACATCAGTGACACTGGTGGTCTGCTTTAATTCTGAAGTCAGTTTTTTGGGAAAACATTCTTTATTATTTCATTTGGCTAATTATTCACATTCTAAAATTCTTGTTTTGATTTATTATTTAATGTTTATTCATTTTACTTTAATTTATTAATATCAATAAAAAACAGACTTCATGTGAAAGTCAACACAATTTTACATTCAATCAAAAAATAGGTCAGTTTGTCAAAAATATATGAACTAGGGCTGTCAGTCGATTAAAATCTTTAATCGCAAATTAATCGCACATTTTTTATCTGTTCTAAATGTTCCTTAGAGGAATATTTTTCAAGTTTTTAATACTCTTATCAACATATGAGTGGACAAATATGCTTTATGCTAATGTTTATTATCATTTGATCAATGACAAATATCCTCATGAATATTAAACACAACAACCTCTGAACATTACAAATATTCGCCTCAATTCAACCTGGAACCTCTCTCATACCATAATACAATAGTGTGTGTGTGTGTGTGTGTGTGTGTGTGTGTGTGTGTGTGTGTGTGTGTGTGTGTGTGTGTGTGTGTGTGTGTGTGTGTGTGTGTGTGTGTGTGTGTGTGTGTGTGTGTGTGTGTGTGTGTGTGTGTGTGTGTGTGTGTGTGTGTGTGTGTGTGTGTGTGTGTGTGTGTGTGTGTGTGTGTGTGTGTGTGTGTGTGTGTGTGTGTGTGTGTGTGTGTGTGTGTGTGTGTGGGAGGGAGCTCTGTGCAACTCAAGGCATACGCTCGAACGGGAGCTGCCTGGACGCTGCAATCATGTTGCACTATCCGTGCTGAGTGTGCTGACTTTTCGTACAATGTCCCACTGTCTGGCTTCCTGCATTATGTCAAGTGCTCGGTGCAGTTGTCGGCGAAATGTCGCTCCTCTGTTTTCATTTAAACAGCTCCTTATATCTGTTAGCGCAGCTAGCTAGCACCAGATGCTAACAACAACAATGCACGTAAGGTCTCTCCCGGTCCTCCCGATGGCCAGTCGGTGCCTGCCGGTGAGCGTGGAAGTGTGGTCTGCAGCAAGCGGGCGGCAGGAGCGGGGCTGTCAGCATCAGCTTGTAGATGGTATTTTAAACTCGATGCGCTCTGAAACTACGGGGCGGCCGAGGACAAAAAATGCACATGCGTTAATCGCGTTAAAATAATTAGTGGCGTTAATTTTTTTTGCGTTGGCGCGTTATTAACGCGTTAACTTGACAGCCCTAATATGAACACATTAAAATATATAATTAAATACTAATTAAATAAATGCTCTCAAAAATACTGTTTGCCGGCATTTATAAAAGGATCAATTATTATACAAGCCACTATACATTGAGAATATTCAATATATCATATGGCCTTTGAGCCCCTAACCCTCACAGTCCCCCTGCTTCCACTCATACTGCTATTTAATCCATGTTTTACTTTATGCCCCTTTTGTTTGTTTGTTTACCATGTAAAGCGGCCTTGGGTCCCTTGAAAGGCGCTATACAAATTTCATCTATTATTATGATCATCACCCATCTCTGGAGAATAAGCACTAAAGTTGTATTTTGAAATCTGACCTTTGACCTCCTGCAGACTAAAGCAGCTCTGGCTGAAGAGAAGAAGTTCCAGCAGCACATCCTGGGCCAGCAGAAGAAAGAGCTGACCAGTTTACTGGAGTCACAGAAACGGCAGTACCGCCAGCGCAAGGACCAGCTGAAAGAGGTCAGAACACACACTCACTCACTTATCAAATCTAGGGCTGCAGTTAAATGTTATTTTCATTATTGATTACAATGAAAGATTGCTTGTCTGATTAATCATGTAGTCTATGAAAAGTAAATAAATGCTTTCGGGAAAGAAAAGGTTTGAATAGAAAAGCAGTATTGTTTTATTAAAAACTACAGTATGCAAAATAAAAACCATTGACTTTCTATTATTTTATTTATTTATGTTTATATTTGCACA
Source organism: Gymnodraco acuticeps (assembly GCF_902827175.1). Classification (NCBI taxonomy): domain Eukaryota; kingdom Metazoa; phylum Chordata; class Actinopteri; order Perciformes; family Bathydraconidae; genus Gymnodraco; species Gymnodraco acuticeps. The sequence goes on along the minus strand of NW_022992231.1, from coordinate 317,702 downwards.
ATGATGTTCTCATCATGTTAAAGATGATGTATTCTTTATTCTGGCGGGACTGATGTTATATATATATGTGTATATGTATATATATCCAAACTGTTCTTGCAAACAGTTTTTCTCACGCTGGTCTCTTACTTTCTCCTCTGCCGGGTCTCCCAGGAGCTGAATGAGAACCAGTCGACTCCGAAGCGGGAGAAGCAGGAGTGGCTGATCCGTCAGAAGGAGTGTCTGCAGCAGATGCAGGCGGAGGAGGAGGCCAGCCTGCTGCGGAGGCAGCGGCAGTACTACGAGCTGCAGTGCCGCCAGTACAAGAGGAAGATGCTGCTCGCTCGCCACAACCTGGAGCAGGACCTGCTGAGAGAGGTACCGCACCTCAAATCCAAATAATAATAATAATAATAATAACAATATTTAAAAACACAACAGTTGAATATAGTAGACATAAGATTGATCTTTCTGAAATGTGTATCAGCAAAATGAAGCATTCCCTCTCCTGCTTCAAACTAAAGTTGAGTTTTCACACACAGTTAACAATGCAAATATTCTAGTGATATGCAGCTTGAAAAAGGAAAAACTAAATCTGAAAATGAATAGATAAATACAATTACATAAATGTTTTTTAAAATGGTGCTCGTATGCAAAAAAGAATTCCAAAAAATGAAATCATTATTCGTCTTTATATTTCAATGGAATTATTGTTGTCAAACTTTTAGGACATTAGGCTATTTTCTGTTTATGTGCTCAAAAGAAGATATTTGTTGAATAGAACACAACCATTTCTTTATGGCAAATAAACCGGAGTGGTGGCCGTGTAGTGGAATATTTCTATTAGTATTTAAAAATAACAATACATGAATACATCCATTCAACACCCAATACCAAAATTGCACTCAAAACAACCCAAAATACAAAATCAAACGGAACAATTTTTCTTTGTTTTTTAAATAACTGGAAAATAAAAGCTCATTCCTATTTCAAATACATTACACATAAAAACAATGACCGTTTCAGGGAAAGTGCAATCATTTCTACACCACACTTAATGTTTCTGTCCTCCCTCATGTGTTTCCTCCCCCAGGACCTGAACAAGAAGCAGACCCAGAAGGATCTGGAGTGTGCCATGCTGCTGCGGCACCACGAGTCCACCCAGGAGCTGGAGTTCAGGCAGCTGGGCTCGGTGCAGCGGACCCGGGCCGACCTGATCCGCACACAGCACCAGACGGAGCTCACCAACCAGATGGAGTACAACAAGCGGCGCGAGCAGGAGCTGCGGCAGAAACACACCGTAGAGGTCCGGCAGCAGCCTAAGAGCCTCAAGGTGAGGAGGGGGGGGGGTGGGGTGGGGTGTGCCGTATCTATCTATTCTCTATCTATTATCTTCATTATCTCATTTCGTAGATACATTCTGGAAATGTGTTGTATGTCCTGGATCATTTATTACCGGCATCTACTTTTAAACAAATATTTTGAGGAAATGTTTAATTAAAGGGGATCATGCACTTTTGTACGTCTTTTATACATGAATATGTGTCCCCGGTGTGTCAGGGAACTCACCAAGTGTCAGAAAACACAACCCTCTCTTTTCCTCCATACCAAATCTCTAAAAATGGGGCTGCAACGGATCTGATAGACTGATCCAGATTTGGAAATTCTCTGACGTCAGTAACGAGGAGCTCCGCCTCTATGGCCAACTCTCCACCTATCAGGGGAATGAGAGGTTGGGCCACGGCCGGCCATTGCCACTCGAAAGCGCTGGAGACGCTGTAGGACATATGCCAGGCCTGTAAGTGGCGCTGTAGTCTGCCACAAAAGCAGCGAAGAAGACTTCGCACGCATGGTTGCCATGGTTGCCCTTCTGTTTATTCTCCGCTGTGGCTCTTTTTCTCCCTCCCCGAGGCAAGCGTTTACACCTCCTGTTGTAATTCAATGCAATCCCTCCCTCGCTGTAATCTCTCTGGTTAGGCCACCAGCAGATGACAAACACCCACCTCTTCAAAGGAACGAGGGGACCGTGCAGCAGAGTTTCAGTTAGATTTGTTTCCGCCGGTCAAAGTTTAAATCTTCCGGACAAAATTAGAAAAGTGCCGGTCAGAGGTCTTCTTTGTTATTTATTGAGCTTTAAAACAAATGAGTAATGACTCTATATAATCATATAAGAATAAAACACGGAGGACAGAGATCTCTTTTTCGCCCCCTCTTCTGACGGCCCAGCAGCTGATCTCAAAGCATGCTCCCCTCTCCTGCAGGGGGGCGCCCAAGATCAAGGGCGCCAAAACCAATCATTTGTCATTTGTGTCAAACTTATTTCACAATAAGATTATATCTTGTCCTTATTTGATGAAAAACACAGGTTGAATGATTAAGAATGCAGAGTATCAGGTCAGGTTTGTGGTGTTTTTACCTGTGTTATGGCCACATTGCTTCCCTTCTGATAAAACAATGCATTCGCTTTTTTTCTCTGCCTCTTTGTAGCGAAAATGGGCCCAAATATGGCCTCGTTTCTTTCTCCCAGGCAGTGGTGGCGTTAGACTTTTTCGTTGTCCGTCATTTTTCCGGACAGGATCGTAACATTTCCGTCATAATCCATTATTACCCGACGGGTCTGTACACAACTCGTCACTCACTCGCGCTGACCGGGGGGGATATTCGGTTAACGGAGGGGTGTCAAACTCAAATACACAGTGGGCCAAAATTTAAAAAATGGGTCCGAGTCGAGGGCCGGACTGGTTCAATGTTGATTGCGAAACTTATTGAAACAAACTTATTGCACATATTAAACCTGGAACTAACAAAGCTTAAATGATTGCCTATAAAAACAACATTCTAGTAAAATCAGTTGCATTCATTTCTTATGGCTCTATCTGCAGCTTTCCCCCCCCCCCCCCCCCCCGAGTCATTTCTTATGATTACATTTTTCCACAGGCCAACAACAGCTTCAACAAAACAATTTCCGTCAAAGAAAAAAAAAAAACATGCCCTGTTGTCGCAAGAAAAAAAGTGCAGAAGGAAACATCCATTGAAAGTCAGTTTGCTGCTCTGTGATGCTAGTTCAAGACAGATACTTTGCATCTCATCTTGGGTGCAAGTTCATCAATGTTTGGGCTCAGGCTCTGAGCTGAGGAACTCCTCAGGATTGAGTGAAGGTGTGCGTGCAATATACCGGTGGGCCAGATCTAATGGTAATTTAAAATGATCCTGCGGGCCGAAATTAAATCCACCACGGGATTTGGCCCGCGGGTCTTGAGTTTGACATGTATGCGCGACCACTGCTCCCAAGCCCTGTTGTTGCCATTTTCCTTTCTGTTAAATAAGGTTAGTTAGATCCGAGTCTTCCTGACAGTTCAGTGTGCCGCTGCCCGGTGTAATTCAAATGTACCGCCGCGCAGCACAGACACACAGCTGCTGCCCAGCCGCAGCACCGGAAATGGAACTGCTGAGGAAAAAAATGGACTATCAGATGAAACGTTATCTTTGATTATATTTCGTCTCCTCCTTTTTCGTCAACGAAAGTAAAGAGATTTTGGCAACGTTTTTATTTAGTAAACTACATTTTCGTCAACGATATTGCATGTTGATATCGTTATTGTTTACTGACGTCGGTGCGATCTCGTCTTAGTCATGGAAAAAAAGGTCGTTTAGTCAACGAAATAAACACTAGTTGTAGGTCATGCAGTGTGAAAAGTAAACAAAAGAAAATGCTAAGGAAATTGCCCAAAACGACAATCAAGTCCACTAAACTATTCAGATGGGGCACCCCAAAATTACAATATAGAATTACTTTGGTGTTATCTGACTGATTTTACTATTGTTTCAGACCAAAGAGCTCCAGATCAAGCGTCAGTTCCAGGAAACCTGTAAGATCCAGACCCGGCAGTACAAGGCGCTGAGGAACCACCTGCTGGAGAGCACTCCCAAATCCGACCACAAGGCCGTCCTTAAACGCCTCAAAGAGGAGCAAACACGTAAGCTGGCCATCCTGGCCGAGCAGTACGACCACTCCATCAACGACATGCTGTCCACACAGGCTGTGAGTAAGGCAAGGAACCTCCGAGCACCGCCCACTGCCACACCAACACAGACACACACTGCAACAACACATATTTATCATATTAACACAATGAAAACAAAGTAGTATTTTAGGACATCTACAAAGAAAATCACCACCTTTTTTATTTTGCTGGATATACACTATAGCATTTTACAGAAGTGATTCAAAGCATTAAAAAACATTTATAAAAGCTACAAAAAAACCGTAGAATGCAGTGTAACAAAATTAGTAATTATTTAGTTGTAAATAATAATTCAGAAAATGGTTGAATTTCACACGTAAACAAATTCCAAATTAACAAAATGGAGAAAAAATTGAATCTTTGAAAAACAAAAAATCATAACTAAATGATGTGGGTTATTAATACAGTATAAATCTTTTGACTAAAAATGTTTTGAACAAAAGACACTTAATATATTTAATCCTAGAGACAAAGCTATTATTTCAATAACTATTTAATTTATTGGCAGCGATATTGTTAATTGTTTTAATGATGTGAATCATTAATAAACAAAAATAACCTTTTTTCATAATTATATATAATTTGTAATTGTTGGTCGGGCAAAAATACTTTTTTTTTTTATTTAGTCAATTCTTTATTTTGTGAAATGTACTTAAACCTTGAACAACAAAAAAAGTTCAGCAGATCAATGATTATTGGTTGTGATTTAGTTTAGTATAATTCTTTATTTAAAACACTGAATAACACACTCATATAAACAAACCGTCCAGCTGTCCTTATCATCATAAAGCCCCTCCGGTGCTGATGCTCGTCCCGTTTTGTCCCCTCAGCTGCGCCTGGATGAGACGCAGGAGGCGGAGTACCAGGTGCTGAGGATGCAGCTGCAGCAGGAGCTGGAGCTGCTGAACGCCTACCAGAGCAAGATCAAGATCCACACGGACACGCAGCACGAGAGGGAGGTCAAGGACCTGGAGCAGAGGGTGTCCATCCGCAGAGCGCTGCTCGAGCAACGGGTACGTTACAACGCCTCTTCAAACAATACACCAAGCAGCTTTTATTGTTCTATGTTGGCCAGTCTTTTTGAACCACAACGCCATATGAGTTTCATAAGGGTCCATTAGTGTTCATAATTGTTACTTCGTTAAGAAAGAAATGAACCAAACAAAGCCATTTGACTTCCGTAGATATCCGTAATGATAAGAAAAACACTCAGACAAATTCACGGGAAAAAAATCTCAAATCCATAAGGGAAAAACATACAATAGATAACAAAAAGGAAAACTGTATAATTACCCTTGTTCAGATCGAGGAGGAGATGCTGTCCCTGCAGAACGAGCGCTCGGAGCGGATCCGGACTCTGCTGGAGCGGCAGGCGCACGAGATCGAGGCGTTTGACTCGGAGAGCAT